>NC_135417.1:26337558-26537558 GCF_051991245.1 Festucalex cinctus
TTTCATTCGCTTTATTTTGTTTCTTTTCTTCTGACGATAGAATAGTTAGATAGGCAGTGTTTTGATTCTGTAGTGTAGCAATCGTGAATAAATGCATGTTTTATGATCTCTATTCCGCCTAAGTCATCTGTGTTTCCGAGTGGATTATTATTCTTTTGTTAGTACAACGAACCGCTGAATATCGAGTGTGGCGACTTTAGATTATAAATGACTGATGAAAGAAGGATTTTGGTCGTTGTTTGCTCCTGTTAACCCAAAGCAAAACCAACGTGGTGCCCCAGAGGTTATCGAGGTAAATATAATTTACCTCTGTAACGTCCAGATTATTAATTCGTCCAAAAGACGACCCAATTATCGCTACATCGTCGTCATGTTCACAATATTTAAAAGGAACACATCTGTTAAAAAAAGTCAGGTTGATTTCCATTTGTGCAGTTCTAGCACCCTCTAGTGGCTATTTTATTAGTGCAATTAAATTTTCATTAGGGATGTTTTTGGCCTTCTAAGGGGTGGCAAACTGCGGTCCTCGAGGGCCGGAGTCCTGCAGGTTTTATAGATTTCCCTACTCGTAGTGCAGCTGATTCCAATTAACAGGCTCGTTATCAGGCTTCTGCAGAGCTTGCTGATGAGCTGATCATGAATCAGCTGTGTTGAAGAAGGGAAATATCCAAAACCTGCAGGACTGCGGCCCTCGAGGACCGGATCTCGCCACCCCTAAAGTCTATGCTTGTCAGATGAAGGGGAGCCTAATTTGCTTGTGAAGCGATAAATGTGTGCTTGCATTACCAAGTAAGTGCTTCAATATTGTTATTAGAGATTGTAGGTGGTTTATATGCATTGTTGTTATGTACAAAAGCACAATATTGTGCTTTTTTAGTATGAGCTCTTTTGTTTACAATATTGTGATCTTTTATTGCCAAGGCCCCCACAATATCGTGATAGTTATCGTATCGTGACCTTCATATCGTGATAATATCTTATCGTGATGTTTGGATATCGTTGCATCCCTATTAATTAGGCGTGTACGAGACTAAGCCGGTGGGTGGCGGTGTCATTACTGGGTCACTCCAGGGTTAAGTTTGGGTCATGACCGTGAGGTCAAGTGTCTGTTTTGAACTAATCTTTTAAACTGATGTATTCGGCATCTAGTTTCAACTGGTTTTAAGCTATGTGATGTCATGAGCTATGTGATGTCGATAATCTTTAATCTCTTTTTCTGGTCAACAGCCAATCAGATAATTCCATGTCAGTCCTGTTGCCCACATGTCTAGCCACAGCCAATCTGATCAATTCACTGTCTATTTAAGCCAAACCAAGAAATGTGTGTTTGTCGGATTATTACCCCTGTTCCTATGTGCATCTCCACAGCCCAAGGTGGCTTGGCGTCTCGTGATTCTCGATGCATTCTCATTGTTTCTCGTCTAGTCAAGTTTGTTCTATGCCTCTCAATGTTATGTGAATAAAGAGTTAAAATCTTATTTGTGTCTGCGCTTTTGGGATCCACCCTCAGAAAGTGACAGAATAATCCGACCACATGGATCCCGCAGATTTAAATAAGATGTGCCATACGCCTGGACATCCGCTCGCTTGAGCGTTGGAGGGAACGTCGCATGGAGCAGGTCCTGTGTCAGTTCAGAGAGGGCAACGACCAGTGGCGAACCAGTAATCCTGTGCCAGCGCCTACTCCACCAGCACTGATTCCCAATGCTGACGCATCGGCTTCCGGGGTGGGAGCAGTTCCCTCCTCGCGGCAGAGGTTACCCCGTGTCAAGTCCCCTCATAGCGGCAAAGGTGCCACCAATTCAAGTCCCCTCCTCGTGGCAGAGGTGCCACCGTCTCAAATCCCCTCCTCATGGCAGAGGTGCTGCCGTCTCAAGTTCCCTCGTCGTGACAACTCTCTTGTTCCAGTTCCGGCGGCGCTCGGCCAGGGTTATGTTATGCTTACTGTATTGACTAGGGTCATGTAAGGGTTACTGTAATAACTAGGGTAATGTAAAGGTTATGTTATGTTTACTGTCGTGACTAAGGTCATGCAAGGGTTATCCTTACTGTCATGACTAGGTTCATGTAAGGGTTATGTTATGCTTACTGTCGTGACTAGGGTCATGTACGGGCTATGTTGTGCTTACTGTCATGACTAGGGTCATGTACGGGTTATGTTAAGCTTAGTTTTGTGACTAGGGTCATATAAGGTTTATGGTTAAACGTAGGGGGAACGTGTCAGCTGCGTAACGTCACTCCCGCGGCAATTTGAAAGCACGCACAATTTTTTTTCTTCACTCACTCATTCACACACGTAAGCTTCTGTGAGTGAGTGAGTGAAAAAAAAAAGAAAAATCCGTGCGTGCTTTCAAATTGCCGCGAGTGACTTCGCCAAGGTGGCTTGGCGTCTCGTGATTCTCGATGCATTCTCATTGTTTCTCGTCTAGTCAAGTTTGTTCTATGCCTCTCAATGTTATGTGAATAAAGAGTTAAAATCTTATTTGTGTCTGCGCTTTTGGGATCCACCCTCAGAAAGTGACAGAATAATCCGACCACATGGATCCCGCAGATTTAAATAAGATGTGCCATACGCCTGGACATCCGCTCGCTTGAGCGTTGGAGGGAACGTCGCATGGAGCAGGTCCTGTGTCAGTTCAGAGAGGGCAACGACCAGTGGCGAACCAGTAATCCTGTGCCAGCGCCTACTCCACCAGCACTGATTCCCAATGCTGACGCATCGGCTTCCGGGGTGGGAGCAGTTCCCTCCTCGCGGCAGAGGTTACCCCGTGTCAAGTCCCCTCATAGCGGCAAAGGTGCCACCAATTCAAGTCCCCTCCTCGTGGCAGAGGTGCCACCGTCTCAAATCCCCTCCTCATGGCAGAGGTGCTGCCGTCTCAAGTTCCCTCGTCGTGACAACTCTCTTGTTCCAGTTCCGGCGGCGCTCGGCCAGGGTTATGTTATGCTTACTGTAATGACTAGGGTCATGTAAGGGTTACTGTAATAACTAGGGTAATGTAAAGGTTATGTTATGTTTACTGTCGTGACTAAGGTCATGCAAGGGTTATCCTTACTGTCATGACTAGGTTCATGTAAGGGTTATGTTATGCTTACTGTCGTGACTAGGGTCATGTACGGGCTATGTTGTGCTTACTGTCATGACTAGGGTCATGTACGGGTTATGTTAAGCTTAGTTTTGTGACTAGGGTCATGTAAGGTTTATGGTTAAACGTAGGGGGAACGTGTCAGGTGCGTAACGTCACTCCCGCGGCAATTTGAAAGCACGCACAATTTTTTTTCTTCACTCACTCATTCACACACGTAAGCTTCTGTGAGTGAGTGAGTGAAAAAAAAAAGAAAAATCCGTGCGTGCTTTCAAATTGCCGCGAGTGACTTCACGCAGCTGACACGTTCGCCCGGCCCCGTTTGCGACACACCACCCCCCGCTCTGCGATTGGCTGGAGGGTTGTAAATACTGTCTTTTCACAGCAACGTCCCGCTGTTTACAAAACAAACAAAAATGGCAAAATACAGGCTGGGGAGGTGGGGTTTAGGACGAAATTACCACAAAAGATTAACAAAAACACAGATGTGTAGACTGAGAGAAAGTTAAAGTGTGTACATCCTGTATTTAAAAAGTGCATTTTCCTGAGTGAATCCGGCAGACAGCCCCTTTAAATAACTGTCATGATTGGGTTCTGTGCATGGCAGGTCTTTGTTTTTTTTCTCTTGGCAGGTCAGGCAGGCGGGTGTGGCTGGCATGAAAGGACACACCTGGGCTCAATTACTTCATCAACCGTCCTCAATAAGAAGCTTGGTCTGCACCCAGGCTGGTGCCAGAGAATTCCATCCCACGTGTTAGTAACACGCAGTAGTTCTCTTAGTGTTGGTGGGTTTTTGCAATTTGCCTTATGTGACCACGAAGCCTTTTTTTAATCTTGTTTTTGCCCTGGATCTTTGTGTTTTTGTTATAGCTCTTCTTCATCAAGATTTTGCATTCTGATACCTGAGTTTTTCCTGAGATTTTGCCTAACCTTAGTGAAATAAACTGTTACTCGATTTCTACTTCTTGTTGCCTCTGCGTTCCGGAATCCAACCTCAGACAATCCGTAACAGTAACCCCGGGTTTTCACCGGTTGCGGTTGCGGTGCGGTTGCGGTGCGGTTGCGGTGCGGTCCGGCGACGCAAGCAATTAGATTCCATTCATTCGAATGGTGCAGTTTACACCGCTTGCGGGTGCGTTGCGTGTCGACTGCGGAAGGCCTGCGGCGTGCCGCAAGCCTTCCGCAAGGATAGACCTATTTTCTATTTTTGCCGGACGCCGCAGCGGTAGGCCTCCGGCAAATGGCAAGCTAGCACAAAACACATCGAGCGGGACAGGAAGACCGAGGCAGTTTCAAAATAAATTTCCGGTTACCTTTCAGAATAAAACACTCGCCAGCTCCTATTTCTCAAGTTTTTCAGCAAAACGTGACGTGGGCGTCGCCGGGCCATGTGCTCATTCACGGTTTAGACACCAGCGAACATGGACGAGGAGAGGTTTATATTGGAGGTGGAAAACCACAAAATAATATATGACACGGCACATCCTTTTTATAAGGACTGTAATGTATTGTGAGTTTGATGTTCGCGATTGCTTGTTGTGCCCGTCCCGCTTGCCGTACTGAGCGGCAGCCGGACGCGGAAGACAGAAATAAAGAGTGGACCCGCACTGACCCGACTCTCGTTATTAATATACTTTACAAGGACAACCAAAAAAAGGATGCTGCATGGAATCTCATAGCAGAAAAAGAAGAAAAGGTTAAATCAAAAGAAGTCCACCTCTCGTTGTGAAATGCCACATGATCGCGCGCGCGGTCCCGCGAGACACGTTGGGAAGTGGGCGGCGACGGAGCTGCCGGACCGCAGCTGTGCGGAGCCGGTGTGGATTGACAAAAAAATTGACCCGTCCGGAGCACGCAGTCAAGACGCACCGCACCGCAACCGCACCGCAACCGCATCCGGTGAAAACCCGGGGTAACTCTTTAAGTAAACATCTGTTACAAGGTTTGTAGGAAATAGTATTAAAGAGTTTGATTAATCGTGATTAATTATGGAATATAATGTTGTTAATTACTTTTTAAAAATGTCATCCTTGTTATGTTTAGGCTATCTTGTTGAGTTTGTTTTCTGTTTGAAGTTGCCATGGTGACAGAGGGACGGAGTCAACCACAGCGCACCTACTGTCACTTTGTAATCAGCAGGGGTTTAAAAGCCGGGTGTCGGCAGACAGGAGACGTCGGGCTATTCCGCATTGCTCCCTTGCTTGCTGCCAACTCGACCACTCGTTCCTCGCCTTGCTACGTTTTGTTTTATGACTTATTCTCCTGTCCGCAGCGGTTTTGTCCACGCGCGCGTCCTTAGTTGTTCTTCGGCTCTTTTAGTTATTTTTAGACGCCTAGCAGTTTTCCTCCTTTTGTTATCTTGCTCGCGGCGGTTTAGTCCTCCTGCGCACTCTCGGTTGTTTGGTACTCATGCTGTATAGTTTTATTATTTTCTACTTTGTACGTTGTTGCTTCCTTGGAACTTTTTTCCATGCACCTTTTGTTAAATTAAAGTCTAGTTATTTGTCTCGGATTATCTGCTCTGGGATCCTTATTCGCACGCACGCACGCACACATAAATACTTAACAATCCTGGGTTAAGTATCAATTCATTTGTTGCTGTTGCTGGTCATGCCCTTTTCCACTTAAAGGGTTCTTTCAAGGAGTGTTTGCGGGTGAATCTTCTTCATTTGGAGGTCGACCCTAAAGAAGACCTTGTTAAACTGTTTTATCTTTAAATCTCTGGACAGGTGTTAGTCAGCCAACTGACGAAAGTCTCATCTACAAGAGTCAGGCCCTGAACCCCATTAGGGTGGACGGTGATATATGGGGCAAGATGTAATCCCATGGTCTGCTGTCTGCTCCTCAGTGCCACACTCACAAACTGCCATTTATTAAGGTGTCTCTATTTAAAGGATGGAAGACTCCATTTTGTTGCTGTGCATTAAAACCACTCCAGAACAAAATATGATTTTGTGTTTTTTGATAGACACAACTCAGCAAAGAAAAACGGTATCTACGATGAAATTTTCCTCATAGGCCTAAACATGTAACCATTGCATGCAATGCTTTAAGATGAGAGGAAGGCAAGGGAAGGGGAACGGCTGATAAACATCACTGCTCAACAACCAAAAATAGTTCCCACTAGTAATTCCAGGGCTAATAAATGGCTTCAGAACAGATAGCAAGGGCAGATTATGGCACTACCATATCAGATTTGATCAAGCGGCAAATGTCTTTATTGCAAGTCATTACAGTTGTCATACCTATTAGCATATAAATGCTCCCTCAGCCTGTGGAGACCTAAAAGTTATTGCAAGTGTAATTGAACCAGATCTGTGCCTTGATAGAGATGCTCCAGCACGTACACGCATGTCACAGTGCAAAGAGCTAAATTATTGTCGTCACACATCATTTTACTGAAATACATCCATTCATCCATTTTCTTGAACACTTACTCCTCACAAGGGTTGCAGGGGCTGCTGGAGCCTATCCTAGATGGCTTCAGGCAGTTGTACACCCTGAACTGGTCGCCAGACAAACAACAATCCACGCTCAAAGTCACACCTAGGGACAATTCAGAGCATCCAATTAACCTGCCAAGCATGTCTTTGGAATGTGGGAGGAGACCGGTACTGCCTGGAGAAGACAGGCACGGGGAGAACATGCAAACTCCATCCAGGAAGGCCGAAGCCCGGACTCAGTCTTGCGTCCTCAGTACTGGGAGGTGGACGTGCTAACCAGTCACCACCGTGCCGCCCTACTGAACTACAGCATGATCAAATTGGTTCAATCATAAGAGAAATATTAAATCTTTCTAGTGGTGTCATTATTGTGAAAATAGTACTTTTGCATATACAACTTCAGTATAATACAATGACAAATGTAATTTTTCCTCAAAAATCACTAATTAAGTATATTAATTGACGATTGATGACGTGACTTCTTGTATAATGAATAACCCTCCAAGGGCATAATTTGACGCAAAATCTATTTTCATTCAATGAATTGGTTAAAACTTGTCCTTTTATATTTTTAACCAATCTAAATGAAAATAGCAAATGTGCATGTCAGATTATGCCCCTGAAGGTTTGTGTATGCATTTTCATTACACAAGAATAGAGCAGAATTAATCTCAACATGGCGTGGCAATTCACTCTGAATTATGAGGGTCATGTCCAGGTTAAATGCTTTTGTGTTGCTGCCACTCAAGTGAAAGGTCCTTGTGACTGTAGCATGCCCCAGAAATGATTGCCAGGGACCCAAGCAGGCTATCAACATTCAACGAGGTCAATCATTACTCACAGCCCCACATATTAATCAAATCACTAGGGTCCTTAGGCACCCAGAGGCAATGAGATGTTTCAGGCCCTGTTTACACGGAAGCATTCCTCGTTCCTCAAACAAAGGACGTTTAACGGTTGTAATATATATGCCAAGTCTGGCGTGGCGCTGTAGTGCTGCCATAGGGAGTTAACGGGAAGCGTTGAAGAAGAATCAGCAAAGAAGACGAACCACTGATCTGAACAGCCGATAGGCCAAAACTTTTGAAGCCACGAAGCCGCCATCTTACTCCTCCCAATAAACGTTTCTCAGCATACGATCCAATACATTTACAGTATCGAAATTAGAGAACATTTGAGACAGTACTTGTGCTGCATTCGAGGATGGTCGGAAGTCGGATATATCCGAGGTCAAACCAGGAAGTGTGTACGGGAACACCCCCTTGAATTCAGAAATTCCGCTAGCGAAGTCGGAAGAAAAAAAGGACCCCGACTTCACCGGCAGACTACAATGTGACGTCACTCTGAATGGCAAAACACAATTTACTTGAGCATAAAACGAGATAGCTTTCTTCATTCATAAATATTGGCCATAACTTCACGGAACGCAACCTACGTGATAATATTGCCGCTATAGCCCTGCATGAAATTATTTGGTAAACTACTTAACTGTATGGAATGCTTATGAAATAAGATTAAAACAATAAATGAAGCAAAATTGCAAAAAGATAAGATTTCTGGAGGTCAAATTGTGTTTTGAGGACCAAAATAAAAAACAATTTGTCACTTTCCGCCATTTTGGTTGTTTACTTTCACCACGAACGCTTTGAGGTCGGAACTAGGAAGTTTTAACTCGGATATTTCCGACTTCCGACCACCCTCGAATGCAGCATTAGTAGAAACAGCCTGATTTATGATGTTTTACATTTGTCAAACATAAACAAGAGGACTTCAGACATTTTTCAACTTTCCTTAAATACATGTATGAATTATATGCTTAATGATGTTTACAGCAGGAAACATGTATATTTCTTATTGAAGAATTAACTGTAATCTGCCAAATATAATGTTGGTTGTCTAGGAACTGAGTGATAAAAGAAAAGGGGGTCTCAAAGTATTTGTGGGAATGCTGAAAACATTCCCCACATATGTTATAGAGATTCTTTCATCTTACTTATTGCGGGAATGCTGAAAGCATTCCCACATGTTATTGAGATTCTTTCATCTTACTTATTATTGTGGGAATGCTGAAACCTCTACCATAGGTATCTATGAGCATAGATACTAGATCGGTGTCTATACAGCGTCCTCATCATTCATCCCGCGGCCCATGAGGTGTTCCGTTGTTTTTCGTAAATGTATGAACTAACGGCCAATGAATTTGTGCAAAAATTTAAACAACTGGTGATTGATGAAGGCACAGTAAGTTTTTAATTGCGACGAGACGGGCCTTTTTTGGAAAAAGATGCTTCGCCATACCGGAAGTTTCCATGAAGTTTCAGAATTTGATTAAAAGAATCATCCAGAAAAAGTGTTCACCAGTCGAGCGTTTGCTCACTAAGATGATGTTTGCCTTGGACATTTCCGAAGGATTGTTTATTTATTTATTTATTTATTTATTTTTAAAAAGCAAAGATCCTTGGATCAGTTCTTTACAAAACACCAGGCAAACAAAAAAAAAAAACACTTCTGGGAGAGGACAACATGAACCAAAGAGGGCAAAAAACGATGAGCATAGCAGTTAAAAAGGTAAATGACCATCATTTTTAGTCTTTACTCTATTCTTTGTTTTTTAAATTACGCACAACTCTCATTTATTGTGCAATAATCTAATTGGAACATGTATTTGTTACATGTTTTGATGCATTTTTATGCTTTATAAAACATTTATGTCTGAATTTTGGGAGGCTTGGAACGGATTAGGGCATTTACATGGAAAATGTGTCTCTACTTAGAAAAATTTTCTACTTAAGAACTTTCTTGCAGAACCAATTAATTTCGTAAGTAGAGGTACCACTGTAGTTATGTAGCTAATGTATCATCACTCCAGGTCAAATATTGTCATAAAAAACCTCTAGTTACTCAAATTCTTTTCCTAACAAGATTTAATTTTCTGCAAAGTGCAAACCAGTACAGTTTAAATCAGAGTTGATGCACCTGCTGCACCACTTCTGTCTTCCTCAATGTATAGTATACAAAATCACATCATAGCAAAAACAAACAAACAAACAAACAAACAAACAAACAAACAAACAAAACAAAAGACAGTAAAAAGATATCTCCCATTGTTTTTCTGTTTTAAATAGTGTGCTTTTTTTCACAACAAATATATCCTTAATATGTTACTTGAAATATGGGGTTTTCAATTATTTATTTATAGTCTCTTTCAATCTTATTTATTGTCATGGTTAGGCTCTCAGGCCTGTTTGTTTTTATTCCAGCACCCAACTGATTGGTGGGCGTTCCCTCTTCAACGACCACACCTGTTCCTCGAATGTTTGATTTTTAGTTTGTGTTTTCTCACCTACTCTTGTAGTGTTACCTTTTACGTGTGCGCTGTTGGCCACGTTTTCCTAAGTTGAACTTTCTATTTCGTGTTGAATTATATTTGCTGTCATTCATTGCCTTTTTGTAAGCAAGTGTTTTTCGTTAATAGCTATTTTTCTCCTTGCCTTTTGCAAGTGTTTTCGGTTGAGTTGTTTTTGTACTGGTTGTCTGACCAGCTTTTCGGTTGTTTGTTTCCGCACATCTCTGGAGTAAATTCTTGATCCTCCTTACTTTGGTCTGCGTATTTTGGGATCCACTGACGCCGGCCATACCGGCACCCTAACAGAATAATCTGGCCATGGATCCCGCAGACCAGGAAAAGGTACGTTTCGCTTTGGCCAGTCAGGGGCAGCTAGTGGGAGAGCATGACAAATCGATGCGCGAGATGCAGGAAGCGATTTCCATGCTGGCCCACCAACTGGGGGAGCTTACGACCCGGGTTGGTCAAGCAGGAGCTTTTGCTCCTCCCCCAGCCAGCTCATCCCCCGTCTCACAGCAGGTGCTGCCTCCTCCCGTCACTATTCACGAGCCTTCTCTGCCCATCCGCCACGTTACGGAAGGGAACACGGAATGTGCGGCACCTTTTTGCACCACTGTTCGTTGAATTTCGACCAACAACCGCTTACTTATGCTAATGATCGTTCTAAGGTAGCATTTATTATGAGCCTCTTGACTGGCAAAGCGGCCTCTTGGGGTATGGCTGTGAGCAATTCGGTACCGGCGCTCCGGTCTTCCTTCCCTGATTTTGTTAGCGAACTCAGGCGTGTGTTTGATCATCCTGTGACAGGGAAGGAGGCCGGGGGCCAGTTACTTGACTATGTGCAGGGGCAGCAATCAGTCGCGGACTATTCCATAGGTTTTCGTATTAGGGCCACCGAAAGCAGGTTTGATAATCGGGCACTTTGTAGTATATTCCGGCGAGGGCTCTCGCCTGCACTAAAGGACGAGTTGGCAGTCCGTGACAAATCCACGAACTTGGAAGAACTTATAGCCCTAAGTATTAGGCTGGACAATCGCATCCGGGAAAGACGCCGTGAACGGGGCTGCGAGCGGAGCAGCCAACACAGAGGCACGGCTGGATCGCATCAAGGGGAATCCCCCCACGAGCCGCGTGATTCTCACCTGTACACTGGGACTGACGCCGCAGCAGACGAGCACATGCAACTGGGGAGTGGCAGACTTCACCCCGCAGAGCGGCTGCATCGATCTCGGAGCGGGGCCTGCTACTACTGCGGTCAATTGGGACACCAGGTCGCCAGATGCCCAGCCAGAGAACCACGTGGGCGGCAAGGGACAACGCTGCTTCGCTCTCTACAAGCCCCAGTGGATACTCCGACCCCATCATCTACACCACAGCGTGAGTGTATTAGGACGGGGGTAGAGAAGAGTAGGGTGGGTTCTAGAGCTGTCCCGACGCGCCACTTCCGACCTCTAGATTATATCGTGTTTCGCAACCGGAACAGGCGGCCTTGCACGACTATATTTCTTCCTTCTTGGCGGCCGGGTTAATCCGTCCATCAACCTCACCGGTAGGATCGGGGTTTTTCTTCATCGAGAAGAAAGACAAGTCATTGCGGCCCTGCGTCGATTACAGGGGTCTTAATGACATTACTATAAAGAATAAATATCCCTTGCCTTTGCTTGATTCCGCTTTTTCACCACTGCAAGCCGCAACCGTTTTTACGAAACTCGATATTCGGAGTGCATACCACCTGGTCCGGATTCGGGAGGGGGATGAGTGGAAGACCGTTTTCAAGACTCCGCTGGGACACTTTGAATACTTAGTTATGCCGTTCGGTCTCACGAACGCACCCGCCGTTTTTCAGTGTTTAATTAACGACGTCTTACGAGATATGCTGGATCAATTCTGCTTTGTGTATCTTGATGACATTCTGATTTTCTCACGTGATCTCCGAGAACATAGAATTCATGTCCGAAAGGTGCTCCAGCGACTACTGGAGAATCGGTTGTATGTGAAAGCTGAGAAATGCGAGTTTCACTTGGACTCGGTCCAGTTTCTGGGCTTCATAGTGGAGAGAGGTCAACTTAGAGCTGACCCAGCCAAGATTCAGGCTGTGGTGGATTGGCCCTCTCCGACGTCTAGGAAACAGCTGCAAAGGTTCTTAGGGTTTGCTAATTTCTCCAGGCGTTTTATCTGTAACTGTAGTCAAAGAGCAGAACCACTTACACGGCTCACATCTATTAAGGTCCCATTCCAGTGGACTCCCGAAGCAGAGTCAGCCTTTTCAGAATTAAAATACTTATTTTCTACTGCTCCAGTTTTGAAGCATGCTAACCCAGAACTTCCTTTTGTGGTCGAGGTTGACGCATCCAGTTCGGGAGTGGGGGCGGTCCTCTCCCAACGCTCTCCAGACGACCAGAGGCTGCACCCCTGTGCGTTCTTCTCCAAGCGCCTCTGTCCAGCAGAGGTCAGCTATGATGTTGGGAACCGCGAACTTTTGGCCATCGTACTGTCCCTACGGGAATGGAGACACTGACTGGAAGGACCAAAGGAACAATTCATCCTCTACACAGACCACAAGAACCTGGAATATATTCGTGCAGCCAAAAGAAAGAACCCACGTCAGGCAAGGTGGGCTCTGTTTTTTACTCGTTTTGACTTTGTGCTAACTTATCGCAGGGGAACCCTGAATCAGAAGCCGGATGCTCTGTCACGCATCCATGACCACACCACCGAAGCCCCGGTTCCTGAACCAATTCTTCCAGAGCGCTGCATCATGGGAGCATTGCAGTGGGATATAGAACGGAGAGTTACCGACGCTCTGGCAGGGATCCAAGTACCGGAAGCAGTGCCTCCCGGGAAGTTGTTTGTGCCCTCTCAGATACGCAGGGACGTCTTACGATGGGGACATGAGTCCAACCTCGCATGCCACCCTGGGGTCCACCGCACGCAATTCCTGGTGGAACAACAGTTCTGGTGGCTGGAACTCAGGAAGGACGTCACTGACTTCGTAAAGGCTTGTGTTGCCTGTGCCTGTGGAAAGGCGTCTCACCAACGGGACTACCGGTATTGAAAGGTAACTCTGTGATTCTGGCTATAACGGACCGATTTTCTAAACTGGGCCATTTCGTGGCCTTATCGAAATTACCGTCCGCACTGTAGACGGCCAAACTATTAATTAAGCACGTGGTCCGGCTCCACGGCATTCCCCTTGACTTGGTATCCGATCGAGGACCGCAGTTAGTGTCCCAAGTATGGAAACGGTTCTGCAGAGCATTGGGGGCCACCTCGAGCCTGTTGTCGGGCTACCACCCACAATCCAACGGCCAGACGGAACGCCTGAATCAGGACCTTGAGGCGGCGCTTCGCTGTGTCTGCCTGCAGTCCCCCGCGTCGTGGTCATCACACCTAGCCTGGGTTGAGTACGCACACAACACATTGATCTCCTCAGCCACAGGACGGTCTCCATTCGAGGCCGCTTACGGATACCAGCCCCTGCTGTTCCCGTCCCAGGAGGCCCAAGTAGACCTCCCATCCGTACAAATGCACCTGCGCCGAGCCCACAAAGTCTGGCAGGAGACCAGTGCTGCCTTGTCCCGAACTGCTGCCCGGAACCAGGCCATCACTGATCGGCGCCACCGCCCGGCACCAGCCTACACCCCAGGAGACAAGGTATGGCTGTCCACCCGGAACCTGCGGCTAGCAGGCGGGGCCAAGAAGCTGGGGCAGCGCTCTGTTGGCCCTTGTGAAATTGTGACTGTTGTTAACCCCGTGGCCATGAGACTACGTCTCCCGCCATCCATGAAGGTCCACCCAGTGTTCCATGTCTCCCAGTTGAAACCCGTTGTCTCGTTGTGACTTGGCTCCCACTCCAGTGACTCCGCCACCTCCACGGCTACTTGACGGCGACCCCATCTACACAGTCAGAGAGATCCTGGACTCCAGACCTCGCGGCAGGGGTGTCCAGTATCTGGTCGACTGGGAGGGCTACGGGCCGGAGGAGCGGCAGTGGATCCTGGATCTTGGATCCGTCCCTCCTGCGGGTCTTCCACTCAGCTCATCCCTCGAAACCAGGTGGTCCGCCAGGGGGCGTCCGTTGAGGGGAGGGTACATTTAGGAACTTTAAAGTAGATTACAAGTAATATACATTTAAGTTAAGTTACTTTTTCCGTTTGAGCGGCCTTGCTGTCCTAAGTATCTCTGCTGAAGTAACAAAATTTCTTTCATACGATGACTTAATAAATGATTTTGTTGCTAGAAAGTGTAGATGCACGTTTGCAACGTTTTAAGTTAAAACATAAATCTCTTGACAACAGCCTTTTGGTCTTGTCAATATTGTAAAACATGGCCTGTTGTTGTGGTAAATGGTAGTGATGTTACGCTCAAAGCAGATGCTCAAGAAAAGTGTTGTGCGCTCGCGGCAGAAGTTTCACAATCTCTCATCTCTCTCTTTTTTTTTTTTTTTTAATTTGCAACGCTGACTTTAAGGTGTCATCTGTAACAACTATGGCCGATGGCCCAATCCACCCTCTAATTTTTTTTTTTTAAGTTTGCTTCTCCTAAAGCAAATTCTCTGCAGTCGCATAAATATTCCACTGCCCAGACAGGATCCAGGCTTGGTTAACTCTGCAGGTGGTCATCCAACCACCAACAAGGCTCTTTTGAAGCCGCTGACCAGGTGACAAAGGAATTTATGCGTCTGCCGAAGGGTATTCTGGCGCCTCGCCCTTCCTGGAACGTCTAGATGGAGCAACAGCACCGCCAAGTGGTGAAACTTGGAACTATCCTTAGTGACAATTCACATAAGTAACCGCATTTTACACATTTTTACCATGATAATTCTTGACAGACAACTGAACTACGAATGATTCATGTTATATCTTTGTGTGTATGAACATCCTATTTCATTTGTACTCCATAAAGAATGAAAGATAATCAATATCTCTCAGTTCAGTCAGATTAGACAAGTAGAAGTTACCTCACAAGTTAGTTTATGATGCATTAATTACGATGTGTGTTAAACGGGTTGTGTGGGAAAACTGATTTGCCAGACTGACCAAATTTAATGCCAAATTATTAATCTCTTTAATAATTTTCCTCTTAAAGTCTGCCCGAGCGAACAGAAGGGTGTGCCATCACCTGCTGAAGCCCCACCCAGAGACTTAAAAAGGACGAGCAGACCTCTGCTCTCCCTCTTGCTTCTCCTCCTGCCCTCCCGCCTCCTCCAAAAAACTCTCGTGCACGACCTGCAAGTGGCCCAGCCTGCTGCGAACTCTTTGTTCCAAGAAACTTGCCAACCACGTGGCCTTTTTTTTTCTGGCAGCATCCGTTAGCGAGAGTGGACCCTCGCTCCACGCCACGCCAAAGCAGGTGCAAACTGCAACGCTGACCAAAGACTCTTTTGTTTTTTTTTTTTTTTTTTTTTTTTTTTTTTTTTTGTTCCACCATCGGTGCTTGCCCGCCCGGACTCCGCGGCCCCGGCGTACACGTGCAACGTATCGCCGGGCTCAAGGTTGTGCACCTAAGCCGCGCACCTCACGTGCTATTCGGTGGCGCTCCGCCGCAGTGCCAACGCACCTCCAACGGCTGGCCTTCCCTGTACGCAGGCGCGTACTGACCGAGCTGCAACACCTGAACTCGGACAGCTGCCCAGCCGAACCAACCTTGGCGAGAATCAACCTCGCCGGATCGCCGACCAATCAAGGCACGAGCCGCGCAACTACGCCAGGCCCCTGAGCGGTTTCCCCGTGCTCACCTGTGGAATAACCCTTTTTTTTTTTTTTCTTGCCTTTTTGGAACGAACATTGACTATTTTTCCCCCTTTTTTTTTAGACCTTTCTGCTCGTTCGACACAAACGATACTCGTAAGTCTGCATTTGATTCCCAAATTGGTACCACTGCGTGCAACTTACGTTTGAAACATATCACAGATCTGGCAGGTCAAATTTCTCTTTCCCTTGTTTCCTCATTCATTCGCATTCCTTCCTTATTTTCATTCGCTTTATTTTGTTTCTTTTCTTCTGACGGTAGAATAGTTAGATAAGCAGTGCTTTGATTCTGTAGTGTAGCAATCGTGAATAAATGCATGTTTTATGAATTTTATTCCGCCAAAGTCATCTGTGTTTCCGAGTGGATTATTATTCTTTTGTTAGTACAACGAACCACTGAATATCG
Source organism: Festucalex cinctus (assembly GCF_051991245.1). Classification (NCBI taxonomy): domain Eukaryota; kingdom Metazoa; phylum Chordata; class Actinopteri; order Syngnathiformes; family Syngnathidae; genus Festucalex; species Festucalex cinctus. Next base: position 26,353,587 of record NC_135417.1, read on the forward strand.
AGTGTGGCGACTTTAGATTATAGATGACTGATGAAAGAAGGATTTTGGTCGTTGTTTGCTCCTGTTAACCCAAAGCAAAACCAACGTGGTGCCCCAGAGGTTATCGAGGTAAATTCAATTTACCTCTGTAACGTCCAGATTATTAATTCGTCCAAAAGACGACCCAATTATCGCTACATAATGGTGTGGCCGTGTGAGGCAAGATAACATAAGAAGATCCACTCGAAAATACAAGACTTTGGACGTGAAAAGTAAAACACATTTCATGTAGTGTACCTAATCATTTGTCTCTGTGTAAAAAGGTAAACATTTCTTCTTACATAGAACTGTACTGACTTTCCCCTTCAGCTTTGAATCGAGCGTCTGTTAAGCCGCCATATTGTGTGTGTCACCACCGCAGTGGCTTGCGATAAGTAAACGAGAGTAACGGGATTGATTGTTGGAAGATAAGTAAGAGCCGGTCACCGTTTGAGAAAATAGTGGCTTGTATTTGAAAATGTACGTTATAGAGCTCGAGTTGTGCAACTTTTAGATTTCAGCTGGCTGAATTTGAAGTTGTTTGTCTTTGTGTGTTGTGTTTCCGGAAATTGTGGGAAGTCAGGTGACAGCCGATGTGCGTCGCTTTGACCCGACTCGAGTTACGTGCTTCGGAGTAGCTAACCGCGAGCAACGTAAACGACGTCCGAGTCACTCTCCCCGTGTTCCTCCTATACCTAGCTTGTGGGAGGTTTGAGTCGTGACTGAGCTTTTGTAGCCGCCGACTCAAAGTTTCAGCTCGTGGCGAGTGGATTAACAGAGCGCTAAGACGTTAGCTGCTTACCTGTACCGTGTACGCATTTCCACAAGGTGGCGCCATAGTCCTTGTGAAGAGCTGTGTGGCTCGTGGAGGCGTGGTTGAGTACCTCCCCCTCCCTTCTCGTTGGCGAGTTTGAGCCACGCCAGCAGACGCCCCGAAAGGGAGCGAGTCTTGCAGGCTGTCAGCTGTCAGTCAGCGTTTGAGCTGTCAATAGACAACTGACCCCCCCCACTGCTGCTTTAACGCCGGTGTTCCTTGCTCCGCGATAATTCTGATTCAATGTCACTTCACATTGCTTTTTGAATTGTTTTCCGTGTCGAGCGTTGTACTTAGTGATTGTCGTCACTGTTAGTACGCAAGGATAATAGAAGAATTATCCACGTCCGATTAAACGTATTTGTAGGCTCAATTGACTGCTTGCGTTTAACGATTATAGTAATAGCCACCGCATTCTAGTCTTTTACGCTGCCTAGCGTGAGAGCAATTACGGTTGCATCAACAAAACATACTGCTGGGTCAAATTAATACAAAGGAACTATTTACACTGTTGTGTTTTTCTTTTCTTTTTTTTCCTTTCTTTTTCCTTATTCCCTTTTATCCAGTTTCATACTAGGCTAACTAGCTGTATTCTTGACTTAACATTCTACTTAATTTAGGGTTTTGTGTTTGTTTAGTTGGTTTGGTAGACCTAGTATTATTATTATTATTTTCTTCTTTTTTATTTGTTTTTCTTCTCATTTTTATCCATTATTTTTAATTTTGTTGTTTTGTTTTTTCTTTTGTTTTGTTTTTCGGTTGCGTCTAGTTAATAAGAAGGTGTGAGTTCGAATGAGCTATTATTAGAGAGGCAGCTCTGATATTTTCTGTATAGTTTTGCAGTTTTTGTGTCCCAAACCCCGTCCACAAGACATTTGCCTAAAACTGTACTGACACTGTAATCAGTCATTTGACTAAGACTATTAACCCCTTTTAAGTTTATTTTCCCCTTTTCTGCTTTGTTGTTTATTTAATTTAATTTTAATTTCAACTTTTAACTCGACTTCCCAAAAAAAAAAAAAAAAAAAAAAAAATTATCTATTTAGCTTTTGGGATTGACCGCTGTAACATTTCAGAGTTACCCTGTCCCTCAATTAAGCTATTCTTTGCTGAGTGAATCAAGTTGAAGTTAGTATTATTTTTCTTATTTTTCTTTATTTATTATTTTATTTTTTTGTTGCTGTTTGTTTTTGTTTGTTTTGATAACTGGAATTGATTTTTCACAACTACAGTGTAAGCTGTGGGTTGCATAGCCCACTACAAATCTTTTGCTTTGTGGCAATTTCCCTTTTGATAATTTGAACCCAGTGTGTATTGTTGACGATAATACTTGATAGCGGTAGTTAGCTAACTACGTACGCTAATTAACTAACTATTAAACGCTAGTATAAGTTTGATCGTCTAAAAGCTATTGACAACATGGCAGCACCCCGAGAGACTCCCAGCCCCTGTGAGAGCTTAGAGACCTTAGCTCAACTGGTGCAGAAGCTGACCAAGGACTTCTTACCTGGATACGCTGAGTCTATTAGGGATGCGGATGTCAATACGCTAAATGATAACCTCGCGCAACTCATGAGCGACGCTGAGACAAAAGCCCCAAAAGACAAATCACTCATTCGAATGCTCGGATGTCTGACTTTGAACCTTGCCGCGCAGTTGAAGCTCAGCGATGCCGAGGACTGTCAAGTGAAACACCAACTTGACATGGCACGACAGCAGAGCCGTGACGCCACGGCACAGCTTGAAGCCGCCCACGACCGAGTGAAGGTCATGGAGACCCAGCTGGATGACGTTAAAGCGCAGCTGGATGAGGCAGAAGCCCGCGCAGATGCGGCGCTAGCCGAAAATCTGGGCAGTGATGCAGATGAGTCTGCTTTCACTCCCGACTCCCATCAAAAGATTGGTGAGTTAACCCAAGCTCTCGCGTCCGCCGAAGATACAAATCGAGAGCAAGAAAAACTGCTGAGATCCGCGGCAAATGAAATTCACAAACTAAAAGTAGAGGTGACTGACTTGACTGAACGACCGTCAAAAGACCAACTTCGGCTAGCAGAAGCTAATTACTTTCGGGTTAGTTCGTCGCTAGCTCAGTCAACCGATGAAGTGAAGCGCCTCCAAGTTCAGGTACAGACCTTTAGGGAGGAACGTAATGCCGAAGTGGACCGCTCATATGACCTGCGAACCAAATTAGCATTGACTGAAGCCGAGGTTACCCGCCTCCGACAAGGCCAGCAGGAATATGAGACAGAGTTAGCTCATATTAAACATGAGTTGCAACGTGCGCAGCAGTTGCATGAGGTCTCCCGAGGAGCCTCCCGGCCGGGAGCTCCACCCCCGCACAGACCTCCTGATCCCAGAGCCACAGCACCACAGCTCAAACTGCCACCTGAGTCCGGAACCGCCTGGAGGACGCCGCCAGTGACCACCGCCGCTTTAGGCCTGGCACCTCCAATGGCCGCCTCCCCACACGCTTTCGGGCCATCAGGTGATGACAGTTTCCAACGTGGACCCATGTCGACTCCCCCGTTGGAGGGACAAATGGGCGTGGCCTGGAAAGATTTGGACAAGCTGGCTCGAAACATAGCCAAATTCGAACCGAAACCAGGGGGATCCTACAACACAACAGAGTACTTGAAAGACATCAACTATCATCTCCAGAGGTTCCCAATGGCAACCGTGGAAGATAAGTTGTACTTGATCAAAATGACAACACAACAGACTGCTGGAACGGCAGCCAGCTGATGTGTTGTCTGACCCCTTGGCACTGCACAAAGCCATCTCACGCGAGTTTGACGGTTCTCCTGGGTTGTCGGGCATGGAAGTCGCCATGTTCGTCAAACAGGGAAAGCAGGAGGCTCCTCAGGCTTTCTATAGTCGTCTTCGCGATGCCTATTTTGGGACTCGTAACGAGCCCAACATGGAGGAAGATCCTGGTTTTAAAACGTTGTTTGTCCGAAACCTCCAACAAAACCTTAACCACTACTTGGGACTGGCTTTGTGTCCTGAGACACTGAATAGCTCGCAGCTACGTGACTTAGCAGCTAGGGGCTATGCAAAGCTAAAATTATCCGCCCCCAAGGCAGGCGACGCAGGAATTTATAAAGTGGACGTGGGTCCTCCTTCAGAGCTGGAGGGAGCTTGCTCCTTTGCTCCGAGGGAAGACCAGACTAAATCAAAAAAGTCAAAACAGTCCCGCGCCCCGCGAAACCGGAAACCGCGCTCCAAAACCGACTACTCGCGTGACGAGAAATCGGACGGAGAAAAGCAAGCTGACGACCGCCGGCGCTCCAAATTTGCTAAAGGTAAGCCCGATTCGCGCTATCATCCAAAACGTGATAAAGTCGAACGCGCGCCAGCAACCGATTCCTGCCGCGAGTCCCGGAACCGCCAAGTCGACTCCGAGACTGACCATAACGCAGTTGCCAACGGCATATTGAAGGCACTCCTGAAATTGTCAAAAGACTCGTCAAAAGACCCGCCTTTATGACTAACCGACGGCCGGATGCCCACTGAAGTGACCCACCAGCAGAGGTCACCAGAGGGGCCTCCAGTAGCCGACACTCAGACACCTACTAAACTGCCTTCTGACTCAACAATATTGGTACTGCAGGCTGATCCAAATACAGCAGACCCGCATGTATCGCGATCAACCGATGACATGAGACCGTTCCAACAGCTTTTAGGTGATCTCACCACCAGGGGGATAGCTCGTAAATTCTATCTGAGCGTCACCCTGGAGCGAGCTCTAACCTACGAAGCCCTTGTAGATCCCGCCGCAGACATCACGGTGATGTCCAACACGGTGTTCGAACAACTCCGCGCCGCGTCACAAGCTAACAGTCGACCGCTCCGCCTACGGCGGTGCCCACTCACCGTTAGCGCCTTCTCACCTACTAACACAAAGCTGGAATCTGTCGCGATGGTACACTGGTCTATTGGCCCCATGGAATTCATCCATCCAGTCTATGTGGGACCCATTGAGTCAGTCCCCCTTCTTATTGGTCAAGACCTGTTGTTCCGCTTCCAACCCATCATAGACTACCAGAGACTCCAGATTTGGGCCCAGGTGCGGCAGGCCCTGCTGACATTTCCTTCGGGCCCTGACCAGGCTCAGCTCTGCACTGTGACTCGGGCGCAGCCACCCCACGGGGAAGCAGACGCCCCCACAGGGAGCTGGGACACCACTCAGTCCAAGGCAGGACCCCTCGCGTCCCCGACAAAGGACCGGCTGAGAAGCCATGACACCTTTCTTTGTGACCTTGACCCACCACCGCCTGATGCAGGGTACGCCTCACGCATCATCGGAGGTGTCCACGTGCAGGGTGCACCTGTTCTTGACGCTGTCCTCGCCTTGTGGGCTGACAAATCAGCCATTTCTGCAGCATTCGCTGACAACTTGCGAGATCTCGACCCGAACATTCTTTTCGTCTCCAAGTCTTGCCGGTTTCCGTTGAACACGGAACCGCCTCTTACAATAACTGCAGTGGGCGTGTGCGCCTTAAACCTTCAGTGGAAGCAACACTCACTGACCCACTACTTCTTGGTTGTCCCGGACGCGCCTCACACCCTTTTCGTGGGTGCAGATTTGCTTGTTCGTCTTGCCGTCCAGGTGGACACCATCAACAACTTGCTGTGGTCCCTCACCAACTCGGAACCTCTAGCTTGTGTTCCCAGTCTTCCAAACATGAAGTCGGGGCAGACCATCCCAGATGCTTGCAAAGTCTTGAACGAGGATGAAGTGATCGCTCCGGCGACCACGATCAACATCCCGGTTCGCTTGGTGGCACGAGCTAACCAGGTCTTGAATGCTCGCTCCGCTTTCTTTCAACCTTCATCGGAATTCATGAACCTGTCGTTACTCTTGGAGGCCACGCCCATCGTGGACGCCTCTCTCACCACTCTGATCTTGGTTCACAACCCCCTTTCGTACGACGTTCGCATACCAAAAGCGACCCGTCTGGGCCTGCTCATCCGTTCCGACTTCCACGACTTCACTCTAACGGTGCCTGTGGTTGGACACATTCCATCTGACTTGTTCTTGACTGAAGACACCGGTGGCCGAAGACTCACCAGGCCATCTCAGCTTGTTACGGTCAACCCTGCCGGTCCCACCAACGATGAAGACATCGTCCGAGTGGACCTGGGGACAGACCAACAACTGGTGATTTATGCCTTGAGCGCGTTGCCTCCAACGCCTTCTAGCATTCCCTCTGGAAACCCAGAGAAACCTCAACCAACCACGACTCCAAATGGGGACCTTCAACCGTACCCAGAGTTCGAGGAGCACCTCCAAGAAGTTCTGCACCGCGCCGACGCGCTCCGGTCCGAACAGGACCGCGAACGGTTGCGCACCGTGTTAATGAAATACACACCGTCTTTTGCCAAGGACTCCTTGGATTGCGGGTTGACGGCACTACATGTAGTCCGCATCCCGACTCAGCCCGGCGCTCCTCCAACTTTCGTGCGCCAGTACAAGATTCCGATAGCTTCTTACGAACCAGTACAGAAGACTATCGACGCCATGCTGAAAAAGGGCATCATTCGCCCCTGTAACAGCACCTATTCGGCTCCATTGTGGCCAGTCTTGAAGCCAAACGGCACATGGAGACCAACCATTGACTATCGCAAACTGAACCAACAGGTTCGTCTTTCGCGATGGCCCATGACACAACTTGAACAGGAACTTCCCAAGGTTCGAGATGCCAAATTCTTCACCACCATCGATGTGGCTTCGGGGTTCTGGACGATCCCAGTAGACCCCAGGGATCAATACAAGTTGGCATTCACCTTTGGCAACAAACAGTACACTTTCAACCGGTGTCCATTCGGCTACGCCAACTCGCCAGCCGAATTCAACATCTTCCTCAACAAGGCGTGCCCTGACGCCGCCGCCAGGGGCAACCTCATTTATGTCGATGACATTATGATGAGGAGCTCCTCTTTGGATGACCATTTGATGGAAATCGACCACGTTCTTGGACAGCTGTCTTCTGCAGGTGCCAAACTGTCCCTCCTGAAAGCTCAGTGGTGTCGCACGAAGGTCAACTACGTGGGGATCTTGGTTGGGCCGAACGGGATTGAATCACAATCCAGCCGTATTCAAGGCCTTCTTGACATCAAAACCCCCACCGATGTGTCAAAATTGCGCAGCTTCCTTGGCGTGTGCAACTATTCGCGCCAGTTCATTGAACACTTTGCTGACATAGCACGCCCTCTTACTAACCTGCTGAAGAAAGACACGCCCTTCGATTGGGGTGACGAACAAAACAACGCGATGAATATGCTAAAACAAAAGCTGGGCTCCGCCCCCTGTCTCGCGTACCCCGATAGCAACAAGGAATTTTTCTTGGAAGCAGGATTCTCCGACCATTGTTTGAGTGCGGGTCTATACCAAATGTACGACCAGGATAAACGCGTCGTGGCGTACGCCAGTAAAACGTTGAACGGCCCCGAGTTGAAATACTCCGACTGCGAAAAAGCCCTGCTTTCTACAGTATGGGCAATCAAACATTTCTCAAACTACATTGGATGCCAAAAAGTAACGATTGATACTAACCATCATCCGGTTACTTTTCTTAACAACCAACGCATTCGAGACGGCGTCGTAACGAACGCGCGCATTGCCGGCTGGCTTATGGCGTTACAAAGTTACGATGTTCGAGTCCGGTACACGAAAAACGCAAAGTTACCACTGGGTACCGATCTAGCAATTTGCCAGAACTGTGTGTCAACTTCCCCGACCCCGCCGACAGACGTCGCCGTGGCACCGATGCCGGAATTCACGCGTCACCGCTATTTTGAGGAACATGTCTGCAAAGACATGCCTACAGCTTACGTGGATGGCTGCTCTTACCACCACCAAACCCAGCTGCAGGCTGGGGTGGGCATCGCTTGGGTCAACGACACACCGTGCAAACCACTGCAATTCCAATTGGGCCCCCACTCTTCTCAATATGCGGAAATCGCTGGCATCCTGATTACACTCAAATTGGCAGTTGAAAACGGTGTCGCGGTGCTGGTTATCTGCACTGACTCAAACTATGCCCGCCTCGCCTTCACCTGTCATCTACCGGTGTGGCGTCGAAATGGTTTCCTTACGTCAGCGAAGAAACCCGTTAAACACCGCGACCTCATCTTGACATGCGACCATTTGGTTTCCTCCAATGATATGCATTTCTATTGGAAAAAGGGGACACTCAAAAGTCCCAGGACCTGACAAACATTTTAACGACCTAACGGACACGTTAGCCAAACAAGGGGCCCTCAACGGGACTCCTTGGACATTTGATACAGCTTGGCTTTCCACCCAGCCCACCCTGGAGGTCCACGTTCTCACGCGCCGCCGCGCTGCGGCCGCCGCTGAGTCTCGCGACGCCCCCACACGAACCCCTACGGGGCCCGTGGCGTGCGTACCGCCCGTCCGAACCTCCGACTTGGTCGCCCAACAGGCCGGCGACCCCGCGCTTTTCAAAATAATTCAGCACCTTTCTGATCCTGTCGTCAACCCCGTGTCGCCTGACGCGTTGAGTGACGACAGCGACTTCAAAGACTTGCTCTCCGTGCTGCAAAGGCTGCGTCTCGTTAAGGGCCTTCTGGTTTATGACTCCGCGTCTCCGCCTGCCCTGCGGTTGGTGGTTCCACGGAGCCAAAGGGGGGTCTTGCTAACATACGCCCACGACGCGCCTTATGCAGGCCACCGCGGATTCAAGGCCACTGTCACCGCACTACAACAGGTGGCATACTGGCCGCGCATGCATAATGATGTAGCAACCTACATCAAAGGATGCCTGGTTTGCTGCCAGTTTCAGCCAGCAAACCCGAGTCACCGAGCACCACTCCAACAGAAAGGAGTCAACTTCCCATGGTCTGATCTCCAAATTGATTGGGTGGGACCACTGGTCAGATCTCTGAGAGGGAACAAATACTTTCTTACAGTAGTCTGCGCGTTCACCAAGTGGGTAGAATGCCTGCCTGCTCCAAACGACACCGCACACACCACTGCATGCCTGCTGATGAACCACGTGTTCTCCCGTTTCGGGTTGCCCTCACGGGTTAACTCAGACAGGGGAACCCACTTCACAGCCGAGGTAATGCAACAACTTTGGCAAATGCTCGGAATCAAGGCCCAGTTGCACATTAGCCATCACCCGCAGTCATCAGGACAGGTGGAGCGGACTAATCGCACTGTGGTAAATTTGCTGAAAAAGTTTGTTGTTTCCAACCATCGGGACTGGGACACCCGACTCCCACTGATCCTCATGGCGATTCGAGCCACCCCTCACGAATCCACAGGGGTGGCCCCCTTTGAAATGATGACCGGACGGCGAATGACGCTCCCCCTGCACCTGATGTACCAGCCAGGAGAAATAAACCTAGCCACGGCATACACGGCCTCCCAGTACGTGGAGGACTTGCAAGCCCACCTCCGAGCCACGTTTGTATTTGCTCAACAACGGCTTAAGCAAAGTGCAGAAGGTCAGAAAACCTACTACGATAGGAAAGCCTCACGAACCGAGTTCGAAATAGGTGATCGAGTTTGGTACTACTTGTTCGCGCAACCAAATGCTAATACTCCGCGTGCCCAGAGGGGCATCGCCCGGAAATTTCTTCCCCGGTGGTCAGGACCATACGAAATCGTCGACAAACTGTCACCCGTCGCCTATCAAATTAGGATGAATAAAGGACGTCAGGGGGACCAACTGAGGTGGGTCCACCGAAATCAGATCAAAAGTCACTGCAGTTTTGAACGTCTGGGAACGCGATCGAGCGAATCTCAGGACCAGCATACGCGCGAAACTGACAAAGGGGGGTCACCAGCTGACTCCGAGTCAGCGACCCAACCGACACCCTCGACAGATGCGCCAAACTCCGGCGACCGACCTCGCTGACTACGATGTTTAAAAGTATCAGACGTGCAAAAGGGGGGTCAACACCCCGCTGCACCTACCGAACCCCTAAGTGATACCATACTGAGCGACGCTAATCCGCTTGTCTTTGTTGGTTGCTCGAGGATGGTGTGATATGATGACGACCCTGATGTTGTGCATGACCGCTGTGGTGAGTTGGCCAGAAACGGTTGAACCCGGACTTGCAGCGGAAACTTTCCTTGATTGAATAACCAGGATTGCTTACGAATGATTGCGAGAAGTTAGCATACTGTGTTTTCCACTTATTTGCAGACGCTTGGTGCAACACTTAAGGATACGGTCCTAGCTGTAACACCGATAACATTATGCAGAACTAGATTAGACAACTTTAAAACGATTTGCAACTCGAATTCAAAAGATTATGTACACTCAAGGTGTTATAATACTTATGAATGGTATGCTGCGTGAAATCAGTTTTGCTAGCTATAAAAAGCTCCCCCGTACTTAAGGCCTTCAAAAGCAGGTCAGAGTACTCTTTTTAAAGCGTTAGTGAGTCTAGCTAATCTAACTAAGCCCCTTTGCCTTGCTTCCCTTAGTCTAGCGCGACTGCCGAGGATACTCTGATTTTTTTTTCCCTTTCATTTCTTTTTCTCCCCTCCCTTTTTTTCCCTTTTCCCTTCAGTTATTCTTGGATAGCGCACGACTTTTTGGGTGTTTAATTACGCTATAGGAAGATGCGATAGCTAAGTACCTAGCAACGATAGTGTCGCGCGAACCGACCTAAGACTTTTTTTTTTTTTGACGAACACCCCCAGGGGTGGAGATTTGCACCGACACGCAGGTGCCTGAGACAACCTCCCCATCTTTATAAGAGAGCTATGGCCTGAGTATAGTCCCGGGTTTTTTGAGTTTTAGCTTTCGCCTCTTCTTCGTTCTCTCTCTCTTCTTTAATTTGCTGTTCGTTTTCCCTAGTTACTCATAATATGATACTAGCCTTATAGCCTTAGGAAAGTTTTCTTTCTTTTCTTTTGTTTGGAATTTCGCGTCTTGCGTCTTTCCCAGGCCCGCGCCTGTTTTGGGACCCGAGTCCCTCAGTCAGCTGACACAGCACCAAGTTAGACACACACTGTTAACTGAATACACATAGAGACACCTTGAAAACACACAGACATACCCTGCATACACATAACCAGGCAGAGGTTAGAGAAAAGTTGCACCAGTGGTATGTCTTGAGCAGTGTTGCCGGTAACGCGTTACTTAACGCGTTACTCAAAAAAGTTGCTTTCTAAAGTAACTAATAGTCTAACGCGTTACTTTATTCTACAAAGTAGTCTGATTAAAGTTACTGTCCAGAGAATCAATGCGTTACTCCACATTTTCATGACGAAGGCAAACTATCTCACTGTTGTAACAGTCACAAACAACTACTGCTAACTACGAAGATGAGGCAGAAGTCATTGATCACCACACTGAATTCAGCCATGGTCTGGTCATGAATGGTTTGCACATTCAAAACAAAAGTGATGATACTTTTACTACTAGTTTTATTAACCAACAGGCTCACAACACAACAAAAAAGTGTGCATTATGGACCATAAAAGTGGTAAAAAAAATAATTTATTTCCATCCTCAACTGGTCCGTGAAGCATTATGGGATGAGGTCGTCTCCGCCCTCTCGCCAGGGGGAGTGACGTCAGACAAGTTACGTTTTCAGTAGGGGTGGAACAAAAAAACGATTCGACCGAACCATCGTTCGTCAAGGGGAGCTAAACGACCGTATCGGTTGCGAGTGAGGCTTTATGGTTTTCATAACAATAGCAAGAGTTCTGCGCCGTGCTCTACTTGTTTTGTTTACATTTCAGTAGCATCACCATTCAAGCTACTTCCGTGTTTCCGTGCTCGCGACACGGCGCGCGCGCGCGCAACGAGTGACAACTTACAAATGGAGACAGTTAGCAGAAGCCGGTGCCGTACATCTCGGTATTTCCCATGGCTATCGAGTCCTCTCGGTGCACTTGTATGTCCCGGGCCGGCGTTGGTACTGCGCGCGAGCCAAAAAGAATAACTCCCGTGACGATCCAATGCATGGATTCAAACGACACAGGTATGTCCCACAGCCAACACACCAGCTAAGCTAAAAGCACACTGCAAGTATCTCATTTCTCAGTTTGTGGCTCCCTGTCAATGTCTACAACTAGCATGAGCAGCAGATAGGAGAACTGAGACGTGCCCGCGATTACGACAGCCCAAAAAACAAAATATAAACAGTAGTGATTCTGTGGTCATCATCGTGTCTCAGATTAAAAAAACAAAAAAAGATGTCATACATTAACCAAAAATGAAAGTGATGACAAAAGAAAAAACAATTGTTAAATACAAAAATTGTTGATTAAAAAGGGAAATGAACTTTTGGAAATATTTTTGCATATATTAAGTGGTTAAAATGTGTTTGATAGATTTATTGTTCCATAAGGTGGCTTCATATTTCTTTTGGGTGGACGGTAGGTTTATTTCATGTCTTAAATTTATGTTTCTGAAATACTTCACAATGTGCAAATATTCTGTTTAATTGTGTTGGTGTCTGTCTAAAGGTTAAATATTTATATTTAACATGAAATTATCAACCTTTTGTTTTCCTGATCCTTATTTTGAAGAGAAAAAACAAACAAACCAAAAAACAATTATAACTGTCAATAACTACTAATAAATATTTAAACTGATACATGTGTACACACTGGAATAGCGGAACAAACAAACAGAGGAATTTAGGGGATTTTCATTTTCAACCTGGATAGATTTTTATTTTTTGTTTTATAAAAAGTATTTACGTTACAAGAAGTCAAGAGAGACTGCCTATTTTGTTTTTCATAAAAAAAACCTTTATTTTCATGTTAAAAATGCACTTTCAATAAAGTATTTGGAACTCCGTTTCTACTGCATTATTTTTATGTTGAGATGGTGTTATCGGCAGCTGCTGAAAGTAACTAAAAAAGTAACTTTTAATCTAACTTAGTTACTTTTAAAATCAAGTAATCAGTAACGCAATTTAGTTACTTTTAAAACCAAGTAATCAGTAAAGTAACTAAGTTACTTTTTCAAGGTAACTGTGGCAACACTGGTCTTGAGTGTTGCAGCAGAGCGTGAGTGGGACTCCGGCCGTCTGACCGTGGCCTGGACCCTGGCCACGCATCATCTGGACCCGTCAACCTGGACATCCTGAAGATTCATCCCGCTTGACGAAGGGGGGTCTGTAACAACTATGGCCGATGGCCCAATCCACCCTCAAATTTTTTTTTTAAAGTTTGCTTCTCCTAAAGCAAATTCTCTGCAGTCGCATAAATATTCCACTGCCCAGACAGGATCCAGGCTTGGTTAACTCTGCAGGTGGTCATCCAACCACCAACAAGGCTCTTTTGAAGCCGCTGACCAGGTGACAAAGGAATTTATGCGTCTGCCGAAGGGTATTCTGGCGCCTCGCCCTTCCTGGAACGTCTAGATGGAGCAACAGCACCGCCAAGTGGTGAAACTTGGAACTATCCTTAGTGACAATTCACATAAGTAACCGCATTTTACACATTTATACCATGATAATTCTTGACAGACAACTGAACTACGAATGATTCATGTTATATCTTTGTGTGTATGAACATCCTATTTCATTTGTACTCCATAAAGAATGAAAGATAATCAATATCTCTCAGTTCAGTCAGATTAGACAAGTAGAAGTTACCTCACAAGTTAGTTTATGATGCATTAATTACGATGTGTGTTAAACGGGTTGTGTGGGAAAACTGATTTGCCAGACTGACCAAATTTAATGCCAAATTATTAATCTCTTTAATAATTTTCCTCTTAAAGTCTGCCCGAGCGAACAGAAGGGTGTGCCATCACCTGCTGAAGCCCCACCCAGAGACTTAAAAAGGACGAGCAGACCTCTGGTCTCCCTCTTGCTTCTCCTCCTGCTCTCCCGCCTCCTCCAAAAAACTCTCGTGCACGACCTGCAAGTGGCCCAGCCTGCTGCGAACTCTTTGTTCCAAGAAACTTGCCAACCACGTGGCCTTTTTTTTTCTGGCAGCATCCGTTAGCGAGAGTGGACCCTCGCTCCACGCCACGCCAAAGCAGGTGCAAACTGCAACGCTGACCAAAGACTCTTTTTTTTTTTTTTTGTTTTTTTTTTTTTTTTTGTTCCACCATCGGTGCTTGCCCGCCCGGACTCCGCGGCCCTGGCGTACACGTGCAACGTATCGCCGGGCTCAAGGTTGTGCACCTAAGCCGCGCACCTCACGTGCTATTCGGTGGTGCTCCACCGCAGTGCCAACTCACCTCCAACGGCTGGCCTTCCCCGTACGCAGGCGCGTACTGACCGAGCTGCAACACCTGAACTCGGACAGCTGCCCAGCCGAACCAACCTTGGCGAGAATCAACCTCGCCGGATCGCCGACCAATCAAGGCACAAGCCGCGCAACTACGCCAGGCCCCTGAGCGGTTTCCCCGTGCTCACCTGTGGAATAACCCTTTTTTTTTATTTTCTTGCCTTTTTGGAGCGAACATTGACTTTTTTTCCCCCTTTTTTTTTAGACCTTTCTGCTCGTTCGACGCAAACGATGCTCGTAAGTCTGCATTTGATTCCCAAATTGGTACCACTGCGTGCAACTTACGTTTGAAACATATCACAGATCTGGCAGGTCAAATTTCTCTTTCCCTTGTTTCCTCATTCATTCGCATTCCTTCCTTATTTTCATTCGCTTTATTTTGTTTCTTTTCTTCTGACGGTAGAATAGTTAGATAGGCAGTGCTTTGATTCTGTAGTGTAGCAATCGTGAATAAATGCATGTTTTATGAATTTTATTCCGCCTAAGTCATCTGTGTTTCCGAGTGGATTATTATTCTTTTGTTAGTACAACGAACCACTGAATATCGAGTGTGGCGACTTTAGATTATAAATGACTGATGAAAGAAGGATTTTGGTCGTTGTTTGCTCCTGTTAACCCAAAGCAAAACCAACGTGGTGCTCCAGAGGTTATCGAGGTAAATTCAATTTACCTCTGTAACGTCCAGATTATTAATTCGTCCAAAAGACGACCCAATTATCGCTACACATCTGATTGGACGAGGAGTTGTGTTTTGTGCCAAGTAGACTGACATGGCATACTTTTTTTGCTGATTTTAGCTGATGTTTGCTGATAATCCTTTTCTTTTTCAGTACCAGCACCCAAAGATGTGAAAGAGGAGTATATGCATTTCTTATAAATAGATGAATGAAAAAACTTTACTCTCCTCGTAATTTATGGTGTCTAGTGCTGACTACCAACTGAGAATGGCTGGATGGGTTTGTATTTGTCATTTAAGTACTACTTAATAATTACTAGTAATACTACTACTGTTTCTACCACAACTACTACTATTACTATTACTAAGAATTAATAGTTAATTACTATGTAATTTTCACATAATTTATCCTTGTATTTCCTTCATTAGCATTCAGCTATCAGCATTCAGCTTAGCATTCAGCTTTTAGCATTCCCTTGCAATTTCTCCAGAAATTGCTTCATCTAGTTGTGGGATGCTGAAAGCATCCCACATTGTGATTTTGTTATTCTCCTCACTTTTTTGCCGAGAAACAACTCCCACATCATACTTCGGATTTACACCGTTCAAATTTCAACTTGCTTATAAAATTCACGCATTCCGGGGTTTTTATTGTCTGATTCCACATTACTTACAGTACTCACACAATTTGTTAAAGATCAACTTTTCCCCATTCATTTTTAATGGGACTTTCAGGTACTGCACAGTGGCGCAGTTGGGAGTGTGCGTTGTATAGTAAGCAGGAGGTCGCAGGTTCAAATCCCACCGCTGACTGTACATTTCACATGTGACCGTGGCAATTATGCTAATGGATAAGTATACCAACTGACTATCATATCAGGAAATGCGTTATAGTGAAATTATTAAACACGTGTGGCCCCAATTAGCTCGATGGTGTTCAGCATCAGATTACACTTTGCAAGACATATAGACCAATTTGCTCTGATTTGCATCAAGTCCCGTTTGCTCAACCTGGTAAGTAACTTTAGTGAGGGTGCATTTTAGCAACAAACTTTAGTGCGGGTGCATTTTAGCAACAAGTCCTGGTTCGAATCTCGGTTGGGATATGTTTATTTTTATTTTTTTCCTTCTTCTTCTTCTCCACCCCCAACTTTCATTTCAGACTTGGACATTGTTCAATTGTTTTACATAAAAAATTCATATACTAACCCTAAGTGCATCCATCAATTCTGGAAATAAAACGTGGTTAGATAGCAAGCCCCATCACCTGATTACTACAACATTTATATACATATATATATATATATATATATATATATATATATATATATATATATATATATATATATATATATATATGTAACTTTAAAGTAAAAACTAATATCTTGACAACAGCCATTTGCTCCTGCCATAATTGTGCAAACAAAATAAAACAAATTAATATACTACATCGTCCATTCTGAGAGAATTGTGTCAGCAATGGTGTCGTGGAGGCGGAACTCGGCAAGTGTCGAGCGCTCACGACTAGAAGTGTCGAGCGCTCGCGACTAGAAGTGTCTCGATAAGCAGAAGAAAGCTTTCACAGGATCCCAGTGAAAAGAGATACAATGCTGCCATCTGCTGGCCAGAGTTAGTAGCGGTTTTCTTTTTTTTTCATATTTTATGACTGAAACGTCACTTGCATGTATACATTTTATCAGCAAAAAACAAAAAACATTTAACATCATTATATTCAATGTGATCTAGCATGACTAAGTTTTTATCAATTTTTGTACACTTGATTACTAAATACAATACCATACATTGTCACAGGCACCTCCATGTCCGCAAGTTTTAAGTGCATCTACCTTGTGTCACCCAGGTCAACCCATGCGTCAAGACCAAATCAATGTCTGTGATAGCTGAGTGGTGAAAGCAATGGATTGGCGATCATGGTTTGATTCCTCCTTGGGAAATGTTATAGCACAACTTTGATTTCACATAGTAGTCGTTTTATAATTCTTTAAAGTTGCTCTTTGTAATAATTTGACACAAAATATCTTCACAACAGTGTTTTTGTTTGACCATTGTGTGACTGAAAAAAAAGAAAAAAAATTAAATGAGCAATTCACATTCAAACCCAAAAACGTTGAATGCTAGTTAATACTAATGCAAGTTAGCTCAGAGGTTTGAGCACTTGAAGATGTGGGTTCAAACCCTCGCTTGGGCAACATTTTAGTACAAATGCAATATTCAATACTAATCACTGTCAGATTATTTCACATCCATTACTTTTCCATTACCATCACATTTATGCTAAGCGATATAAATTTACACCAACTGACTATCATATCCCTATCTGCAGTGCCCCCCGACGGTGGCCCGCGGTACTGCACCCCTGGTAACCCAGCCCATTGAAATGTATGGGGCCCATTCAACTCAACTGTAGATTGGTGACCCGGCCATTCAAACCAATGAGAGGATTCGGACCCCTGGTAGCCTGGCCATTCAACTCAATGGGGCTTTGAAACATTTCGGGCAGGCGTCAGACTTGGAAAAAAATCTGACAACCAGGCCCGAGGAAGACGCCCCGAACCTCCTCTTTGTCAGACATAAGTGTGGCGAGCCTCCCTTGTTTGACCCTGGAGGTGCGTCGTCTGAAATGGGACCCTTCTGAAATCGTACCCCGTACCTTATGCGGTTTGGGTGCAAAAGTGCCAGAAAGGGGACCCGGGTACCCTATCTGCAGCTCCCCCTGACGGTGGCCCACGGTACTGCACCCCTGATAACCCAGCCCATTGAAATGTATGGGGCCCATTCAACTCAATGGGAGATTGATACTCCTGGTGGCCCGGCCATTCAAATCAATGGGGGGGGGATTGGCATTCCTGGTAGCCCGGCCATTTAACCAATGGGAGGATTTGGATCCCGTACCTTATGCAGTTTGGGTGCAAAAGTGCCAGAAAGGGGACCCGGGTACCCTATCTGCAGCTCCCCCCCGACGGTGGCCCACGGTACTGCACCCCTGATAACCCAGCCCATTGAAATGTATGGGGCCCATTCAACTCAATGGGAGATTGATACTCCTGGTGGCCCGGCCATTCAAATCAATGGGGGGGGGGGATTGGCATTCCTGGTAGCCCGGCCATTTAACCAATGGGAGGATTTGGATCCCTGGTAGCCCGGCCATTCAACTCAATGGGGCTTTGAAATATTTCAGGCAGGCGTTAGGCTTGGAAAAAATTCCCACAACCAGGCCAGGGAGTGGAGGGGGCCGTCTGCCCGAGGAGGCCGCCCCGAACCTCCTCTGAACCTCCTCCTCCTCTGTCGTCTGAAATGGGACCCTTCTGAAATCGTACCCTGTACCTTATGCGGTTTGGGTGCAAAAGTGCCCGAAAGGCGACCCGGGTACCCTATCTGCAGCGCCCCCCCCGACGGTGGCCCACGGTACTGCACCCCTGGTAAACCAGCCCATTGAAATGTATGGGGCCCATTCAACTCAATGGGAGATTGATACTCCTGGTAGCCCGGCCATTCAAACCAATGGGGGGATTCGGACCCCTGGTAGCCCGACCATTCAACTCAATGGGGGGATTGGCACTACTAGTAGCCCGGCCATTCAACTCGATGATGGGATGGGCACTCCTGGTAGCCCGGCCATTCAAACCAATGGGGGCATTTGTACCCCTGGTAGCCCGGCCATTCAACTCAATGGGGGGATTGGCACTCCTGGTAACCCGGCCATTCAACTCAATGGGGGGGATTGGCACTCCTGGTAGTCCGGCCATTCAACTCAATGGGGGATTGGCACTAATGGTAGCCCGGCCATTCAACTCAATGGGGGATTCTCATTTCTGGTAGCCCGGCCATTCAAGCCAATGGGGGGATTCGGACCCCTGGTAGCCCGGCCATTCAAACCAATGGGGGGATTTGGACCCCTGATAGCCCGGCCATTCAACTCAATGGGGGGATTGGCACTGCTAGTAGCCCGGCCATTCAACTCGATGGGGGGATGGGCACTCCTGGCAGCCCGGCCATTCAACTCAATGGGGGATTCTCATTTCTGGTAGCCCGGCCATTCAAACCAATGGGGGGATTCGGACCCCTGGTAGCCTGGCCATTCAAACCAATGGGGGGATTTGGACCCCTGATAGCCCGGCCATTCAACTCAATGGGGGGATTGGCACTCCTAGTAGCCCGGCCATTCAACTCGATGGGGGGATGGGCACTCCTGGTAGCCCGGCCATTCAAACCAATGGGGGGATTCGTACCCCTGGTAGCCCGGCCATTCAACTCAATGGGGGGATTGGCACTCCTGGTAGCCCGGCCATTCAAACCAGTGGGGGGATTCGGACCCCTGGTAGTCCGGCCATTCAACTCAATGTGGGGGATTGGCACTCCTGGTAGTCCGGCCATTCAACTCAATGGGGGATTGGCACTCCTGGTAGCCCGGCCATTCAACTCAATGGGGGATTCTCTCTCCTGGGAGCCTGGCCATTCAAATCAACGGGGGGATTCGGACCCCTGGTAGCCCGGCCAGTCAAACCAATGGGGGGATTTGGACCCCTGGTAGCCCGAACATTCAACTCAATGGGGAGATTGGCACTCCTGGTAGACCGGCTATTCAAAACAATGGGGGGATTCGTACCCCTGGAAGCCCGGCCATTCAACTCAATGGGGGGATTGGCACTCCTGATAGCCCGGCCATTAGAACCAATGGGGGGATTCGGACCCCTGGTAGCCCGGCCATTCAACTCAATGGGGGGAATTGGCACTCCTGGTAGACCGGCCATTCAACTCAATGGGGGATTCTCACTCCGGTTAGCCCGGCCATTCAAACCAATGGGGGGGATTCGGACCCTGGTATCCCGGCCATTCAAACCAATGGGGGGATTCGGACCCCTGGTAGCCCAGCCATTCAACTCAATGGGGAATTCGCACTCCTGGTAACCCGGCCAGCACTCCTGGTAACCCGGCCAGCACTCCTGGTAACCCGGCCAGCACTCTTGGTAACCCGGCCAGCACTACTGGTAACCCGGCCATTCAACTCAATGGGGAATTCGCACTCCTGGTAACCCGGCCAGCACTCCTGGTAACCCGGCCATTCAACTCAATGGGGAATTCGCACTCCTGGTAACCCGGCCAGCACTCCTGGTAACCCGGCCATTCACCTCAATGGGGAATTCGCACTCCTGGTAACCCGGCCATCACTCCTGGTAACCCGGCCAGCACTCCTGGTAACCCGGCCAGCACTCCTGGTAACCTGGCCAGCACTCCTGGTAACCCGGCCAGCACTCTTGGTAACCCGGCCAGCACTACTGGTAACCCGGCCATTCAACTCAATGGGGAATTCGCACTCCTGGTAACCCGGCCAGAACTCCTGGTAACCCGGCCAGCACTCCTGGTAACCCGGCCATTCAACTCAATGGGGAATTCGCACTCCTGGTAACCCGGCCAGCACTCCTGGTAACCCGGCCATTCAACTCAATGGGGAATTCGCACTCCTGGTAACCCGGCCAGCACTCCTGGTAACCCGGCCATTCAACTCAATGGGGAATTCGCACTCCTGGTAACCCGGCCAGCACTCCTGGTAACCCGGCCATTCAACTCAATGGGGAATTCGCACTCCTGGTAACCCGGTCAGCACTCCTGGTAACCCGGCCAGCACTCCTGGTAACCCGGCCATTCAACTCAATGGGGAATTCGCACTCCTGGTAACCCGGCCAGCACTCCTGGTAACCCGGCCATTCAACTCAATGGAGAATTCGCACTCCTGGTAACCCGGCCAGCACTCCTGGTAACCTGGCCATTCAACTCAATGGGGAATTCGCACTCCTGGTAACCCGGCCAGCACTCCTGGTAACCCGGCCAGCACTCCTCGTAACCCGGCCATTCAACTCAATGGGGAATTCGAACTCCTGGTTACCCGGCCATTCAACTCAATGGGGAGTTCGTACTCCTGGTAACCCGGCCAGCACTCATGGTAACCCGGCCAGCACTCCTGGTAACCCGTCCAGCACTCCTGGTAACCAAGCGAGCACTCCTGGTAACCCGGCCAGCACTCCTGGTAACCCGGCCATTCAACTCAATGGGGAATTCGCACTCCTGGTAACCCGGCCAGCACTCCTGGTAACCCGGCCATTCAACTCCATGGGGAATTCGCACTCCTGGTAACCCGGCCATTCAACTCAATGGAGAATTCGCACTCCTGGTAACCCGGCCAGCACTCCTGGTAACCCGGCCAGCACTCCTGGTAACCTGGCCAGCACTCCTGGTAACCCGGCCAGCACTCTTGGAAACCCGGCCAGCACTCTTGGTAACCCGGCCAGCACTCCTGGTAACCCGGCCATTCAAAACAATGGGGGGATTCGTACCCCTGGTAGCCCGGCCATTCAACTCAATGGGGGGATTGGCACTCCTGATAGCCCGGCCATTAGAACCAATGGGGGGATTCGGACCCCTGGTAGGCCGGCCATTCAACTCAATGGGGGGAATTGGCACTCCTGGTAGACCGGCCATTCAATTCAATGGGGGATTCTCACTCCTGTTAGCCCGGCCATTCAAACCAATGGGGGGGATTCGGACCCTGGTATCCCGGCCATTCAAACCAATGGGGGGATTCGGACCCCTGGTAGCCCAGCCATTCAGCTCAATGGGGAATTCGCACTCCTGGTAACCCGGCCAGCACTCCTGGTAACCCGGCCAGCACTCCTGGTAACCTGGCCAGCACTCCTGGTAACCTGGCCAGCACTCCTGGTAACCCGGCCAGCACTCTTGGTAACCCGGCCAGCACTACTGGTAACCCGGCCATTCAACTCAATGGGGAATTCGCACTCCTGGTAACCCGGCCAGCACTCCTGGTAACCCGGCCAGCACTCTTGGTAACCCGGCCAGCACTACTGGTAACCCGGCCATTCAAACCAATGGGGGGATTCGGACCCTGGTATCCCGGCCATTCAAACCAATGGGGGGATTCGGACCCCTGGTAGCCCAGCCATTCAACTCAATGGGGAATTCACACTCCTGGTAACCCGGCCAGCACTCCTGGTAACCCGGCCAGCACTCCTGGTAACCTGGCCAGCACTCCTGGTAACCCGGCCAGCACTCTTGGTAACCCGGCCAGCACTACTGGTAACCCGGCCATTCAACTCAATGGGGAATTCGCACTCCTGGTAACCCGGCCAGATATCCTGGTAACCCGGCCAGCACTCTTGGTAACCCGGCCAGCACTCCTGGTAACCCGGCCATTCAAAACAATGGGGGGATTCGTACCCCTGGTAGCCCGGCCATTCAACTCAATGGGGGGATTGGCACTCCTGATAGCCCGGCCATTAGAACCAATGGGGGGATTCGGACCCCTGGTAGCCCGGCCATTCAACTCAATGGGGGGAATTGGCACTCCTGGTAGACCGGCCATTCAACTCAATGGGGGATTCTCACTCCGGTTAGCCCGGCCATTCAAACCAATGGGGGGGATTCGGACCCTGGTATCCCGGCCATTCAAACCAATGGGGGGATTCGGACCCCTGGTAGCCCAGCCATTCAACTCAATGGGGAATTCGCACTCCTGGTAACCCGGCCAGCACTCCTGGTAACCCGGCCAGCACTCCTGGTAACCCGGCCAGCACTCCTGGTAACCCGGCCAGCACTCTTGGTAACCCGGCCAGCACTCTTGGTAACCCGGCCAGCACTACTGGTAACCCGGCCAGCACTACTGGTAACCCGGCCATTCAACTCAATGGGGAATTCGCACTCCTGGTAACCCGGCCAGCACTCCTGGTAACCCGGCCAGCACTACTGGTCGCCCGGCCATTCAACTCAATGGGGAATTCGCACTCCTGGTAACCCGGCCAGCACTCCTGGTAACCCGACCAGCACTCCTGGTAACCCGGCCATTCAACTCAATGGAGAATTCGCACTCCTGGTAACCCGGCCAGCACTCCTGGTAACCCGGCCATTCAACTCAATGGGGAATTCACACTCCTGGTAACCCGGCCAGCACTCCTGGCAACCCGGCCATTCAACTCAATGGGGAATTCGCACTCCTGGTAACCCGGCCAGCACTCCCGGTAACCCGGCCAGCACTCCTGGCAACCCGGCCATTCAACTCAATGGGGAATTCGCACTCCTGGTAACCCGGCCATTCAACTCAATGGGGAATTCGTACTCCTGGTAACCCGGCCAGCACTCCTGGTAACCCGGCCATTCAACTCAATGGGGAATTCGCACTCCTGGTAACCCGGCCAGCACTCCTGGTAACCCGGCCATTCAACTCAATGGGGAATTCGCACTCCTGGTAACCCGGCCATTCAACTCAATGGGGAATTCGCACTCGTGGTAACCCGGCCAGCACTCCTGGTAACCCGGCCAGCACTCCTGGTAAACCGGCCATTCAACTCAATGGGGAATTCGCACTCCTGGTAACCCGGCCAGCACTCCTGGTAACCTGGCCAGCACTCTTGGTAACCCGGCCAGCACTCCTGGTAACCCGGCCAGCACTCCTGGTAACCCGGCCATTCAACTCAATGGAGAATTCACACTCCTGGTAACCCGGCCAGCACTCCTGGTAACCCGGCCAGCACTCCTGGTAACCCGGCCAGCACTCCTGGTCACCCGGCCAGCACTCCTGGTAACCCGGCCAGCACTCTTGGTAACCCGGCCAGCACTCCTGGTAACCAGGCAATTCAACTCAATGGGGAATTCGCACTCCTGGTAACCCGGCCAGCACTCCTGGTAATCCGGCCAGCACTCCTGGTAACCCGGCCAGCACTCCTGGTAACCCGGCCAGCACTCCTGGTAACCCGGCCAGCACTCCTGGTAACCCGGCTATTGCGGCGTCTGGTTGTTAATGACGCCACGGCAGGCTGAGTCATGGGGAGTTTAAACCTTGCTGACGCGCTATATCTTCTTATAACTCAATGCAATCAACAATATGTACTTATCTCGCCAAACAAAGTACCTTCAATGGACGGCACTGCTCGTTCCTCCTCTGGCTCGAAGCAATGTCCTCCTCATTGCTACCCACGGTTCCAAGTTGACTCTTGAGCTTATTCCATTGTCGATTATTTGCTGCGTTTCGCTGCGTTCTGATGCGTTCTGATGCGGTCAACAAAAAATTTCTTCCCCAGCTCACCCTACCAAGTGATCAATGACCCACACCCACACCACAGGTGAGTCCACTTAATACCTAGACAGACCACTCCCACTGGTGAGTTGTGACACCGTCAATCATCGTGATAGTTAAAACGTGTGGAACACAAACACCCACACCCACACAGGAAGAAACCACCAAAAGGTACTATATGGCTCCTACATTCCGGCCCCTAATTATTGTGCGACAATAATTACCCATCACCATTAACTTGTAGGAGACGTAATGACCATTCAATATTCAAAAGTACAAAGTGAATTAAGCATACCTTCAATAGTCCATAATGTCATGTAAATAGTTATGGTTAATCAAAGTTCATATTCAAAATCCACACGATCTTCACTATTCATCCGCTCCCAGCAGAAGGCAGATTTTCGTAATCGGACGATCCAAAATACTTGACTTCGTTTTAATCCTTGCTGAACGCACAAATCCTTTATCGTCCGGTACTGTGTCCAAAACACGTCCAGTAATCCATGAATTACGTGGTGCCATTCCATCTACAAGCATAACAATATCTCCAGGCACAAAATTTCTCTGAGCACTGTTCCATTTCTGACGCTCTTGCAATCCTGGGAGATACTCTTTCAACCACCGTCTCCAAAACAGGTCAGACATGTATTGTACTTGTCTCCAGCGGCGACGAGTATAGATGTCATTCTTGTCAAACAGTCCAGGTGCCAGTGATGGCTGGGATTTGAGGAGCAACAGATGGTTAGGGGTTAGCGCCTCCAAATCATTAGGATCAGTCGATGCTTTTGTAATTGGACGGCTGTTAACAATGGCTTCTACCTCGCAAAACACAGTCATCAAGCTTTCTTCATCCAAGGATTGTATTTTCAAAACTGAATTTAGAACTTTGCGAACTGATCGGATCAATCTCTCCCAAGCGCCTCCATGGTGTGATGCTGCTGGAGTATTAAAAACCCATTTTATTCTCCTTTGTAACATCATACCATTTATGCGGTTGTGGTCCAACTTGTCCATGGCCTCTCGTAATTCACGTTCAGCACCAACAAAGTTCGTACCATTATCTGAACGGATTTCCATTACTTGGCCTCGTCTGGCAATAAATCTTCTGAGTCCGTTGATGAAGGAATTTGTGTCCAACGAGAATAGAACTTCAAGGTGTATTGCTCGGATTGCCAAACACGTAAAAATTAGTCCATATCTTTTCACAACAGCACGTCCTCGCTTGACTTCGAATGGTCCAAAACAGTCCAAGCCAACATAGCTGAATGGAGGTTCATCTGGTGTTATTCTATCGTGAGGTAGGTCAGCCATTTTCTGATGTCCAGGGAGAGCAGATGATCTTCGACAGGTAACACATTTTGCCAATATTTTTCTAATAGCAGCACAAGCGCCAGGAATCCAGTATTTTTGACGCAGGAGAGAAAGCATGTGATTGCGTCCACCATGTCCTGTTTCTTGATGTACGTGTCTGAGAATTAAGCTGGAAATGTGCGAGTCTTTGGCCAAAACAACTGGGTGTTTTGCATTAATTGGCATATCTGCCCGACTAAGCCGCCCTCCAACCCTTATGAGACCATCATCCAGGATTGGGTTTAGCTTGTAAAGATGACTTGTCCTCTTCACACATTGTTCTTTTTCCAAGCTTGCGAATTCCTTGTAAAAAGTTGTACCTTGACAATACTTGATCACAGCTTTCTCAGCAGCAATTAGTTCTTCCACCGTAAGAGCTTCTTTCGGCACTTGAGCTTTGAAGCGTTCCATCTGCAACTTCATCTCCTTTTCCAACTGATCAGAATTTAGCTTAGCAAAAGCCTTCTTCAACTGCTTTCTTTGAGACACCAGGGACAACAGAAGACTCTTGAACTTGAGAAGCCAACCAATAGACCTCAACAAAGAGTGCCAAGAGGAAAAATAATTTATTAACGTCTCCATTGGACTTGCTTCTTCCATTTGTACAGCATTTACCACAAGTTTGACCTCAGGGTCACCAATAAGATTCTCCTCTGCACTTTCAGGGTTCTTTGGACAGTTTCTTTCAGACTCCAAAAGAAAATCTGGACCACGAATCCATTCACCAGTTTTCAAAAAGGTCTCGACAGTAGCTCCTCTGGAGGCCAAATCTGCAGGGTTTATTGAAGTATGCACATATCTCCACTGATATACACTGGACAACTTAAGTATTTCCGAAACTCTGTTTGCAACAAAAGTCTTGAACCTTGATGTCTCATTCTTTATATATTTCAAAACAGAAGTGCTGTCCGTCCAAAACACTGAATCCTTTAAGTCCATCTGTAACTCTTTTCTCCAGAGCTTGTCCATCCTGCTAGCCAACACTGCTGCAGTCAACTCCATACGAGGAATTGTAACTGTTTTGAGAGGAGCCTTACCCATCACAAATGCACAGTAGGCCTTTCCGCTTATATTATGGAATAACACGTAAGTCACTGTCCCAAATCCTTCCTCACTCGCATCAGCAAAATGGTGAAGTTGCGCAGAGATGACATCACCGAAGTCCACAGGTTTAAGACATCTATTGACCTGCCAATGTTCTAGATTGTGGAGGTCTTTCAGCCAAGTCATCCATTGTTTGACTACAGAAGGGGTTAATAAATCATCCCATCCCAGATGTTTCCTGCAGAGATTTTGGAGGATTTTCTTGGCGGACAGGACAATAGGTGCAAGAAAACCAAGAGGATCATATATGGAACTGATGACAGAGAGGATACCTCTTCTTGTGAGTGGACGTTCTTTCAAGGTGATCTTGAATTTGAATGCGTCCGACTGCACGCACCACTGCACACCCAAAGCTCGCTCCACAGGTAAAACATCATTGTCCAAATCCAAGTCTTTCACTTCATTGGCTCTTTCCTCCAAGGAAATTGCAGCAAGGACAGAACGGCTGCTACTGATCCACTTCATGAGTTTAAACCCACCTTTGGCACACAATTCTCTTAGTTCCTTGTAAAGGGATAAAGCTTCCTCTTCAGATGTAGTTGATACCAAACAGTCATCAACATAAAAATGATTTAAGAGAGTGTTAATTGCCATGGTAGTGAAATGATTCCGATTGTCCTCAGCACACTGACGAAGGGCAAAACAGGCACAGCTTGGAGACGATGTGGCACCAAACAAATGTGCCACCATCCTGTACTCAACCAGCTCCTGCTCACAATCTCCATCAGGCCACCATAAGAATCTCAGCAGGTCGCGGTCTTCAGCTGGTACTCGAACCTGATGAAACATAGCCTCTATGTCAGCCACAAGCACCACTGGTTCTTTGCGAAATCTTGTAAGAACACCAATCAGTTGGCTTGTAAGATCTGGGCCTTGGAGGAGTTGAGAGTTCAAAGACGTCCCCTGGAACGTAGCACCGCAGTCAAAAACCACGCGCAGCTTTCCTTTTCTAGGGTGATACACACCGTGATGGGGTATATACCATACTTTTCCATCACAACGTGTCAACTGTTCTGGTAGTACTCTTTCTGCATATCCATTGTTTAACATTTCAGACATAAATGTCACATATTCCCAGCGAAAAGACGGATCTTTATGAAAGCGTTTTTTTGAGACTCAATGCACGCTGTTCTGCAACTGTCTTATTGTTTGGCATTTCAAGGTAACCTTGTTTTACTGGCAAACCAATACTATAATGTCCATCAACAAGCTTAATTGAGTTCGTGACTGACTTTATGAATTGCTCGTCCTCTTTTGACAATCCATCATTCTCGTCAAATGAGTTTTCAGGGAAATCAATCTTTAATTGTTTTTGCCAAAGCTCGTCCAATCTTGCCACTGAGATGTGATTTACTATAATGTCAGGCTGTAAGCATTGATTCTTTATTTTGAAGTCTCCTCTGAGTGGTCCATTCACCGTCCAGCCAAGGATGGTCTTGATGGCGTATGGGCCACCATCTACTGCACGAACAACCTCCCAGGGCTCTAGTGCTTGAGGTGTGTTGGTGCCAATAAGGAGGTCCACTTCTGCGTCAACTTCTGGTATCTGTATATGCCTCAAATGTGGCCAACGTTGAAGATCTTCTGTTCTTGGAATGTTTCCTTGATGAACAGGCATGTCCGTTTGTGTGAAAATCTCCGGTAAATCAACAAAATTGTTGGAGTCCATACCAGCCACTTCCAAATTGGATAGCAGACAGCTGTTTACAACTTTCTCTTGTCCCATTGTTCTAAGAAGAATTCCAAGCTTTCGTCCCGTGAGATTAAGTCGGTTCATGAGACGTTCAGTACAAAATGAAGCAGTGCTTCCTGGATCCAAAAATGCATATGTTATCAAAGTTTGGTTCCCCTTTTTGGATTTCACTTGCACCGGTAATATTGACAAGGCACAATCCTGATTACCGGCCCCAGTCAAGCCACTGGACTGGATTGACACCACAGCACCTTCCTTGCCATCTTCTAATCCACCATTGACCTGTGTTGAACTTGTTCGCTTTGTTTTGTGAATATGCAACAATGTAGGGTGCTTTTGATTGCATAGTTTGCACGTCAAACGTTTTTTGCAATCTTTACTTCTGTGCCCAATTCCAAAACAACCAAAGCACATCCTGTTTTCCTTCAAAAAAGACATTTTTTCTTCTTGTGTCTTTTTGTCCAATAGAAGGCAATTATCCAAAGAGTGTCCAGCTCCACAAAACAAACACGGCTTTATAGTAAAGTTCTCTTTTTTATTTACAGGGTCCAATTTACTTTGTACAGGTGCTATTGTAGTGGCAAAACTACTTCCTCGAGGTTTTGTAGTCATCCGAACTGTTGCAGCTTTAAACTCTCTTCTTCCAGTTCCTGGTGAATCTTGTATGTCTCCAAAAAGTGGGTCACTTGCAATTCTAACTTGCTTCTCAATGAATTCCACAATGTCATGAAAGGTCGCTCTGCGATGATGCGTTTCTTGCAAAGTGCAAACTGTACTTCTCCACTTATCTCTCAACTTATAGGGCAATTTTTTCACAATTGTTTGCATATTAGTAGGTACATTTAAATCACTCACAGAATTTCCCATTGAGTTACAGCATTCACGTAGCAATAAACTGTAAGCCTGCAATTCCTTGAGATTTTCCCCTTTTATCAAAGGCCATGACAGCACCTTTTCCATGTATGCAGAAGATACTTTAAATGGGTCTCCAAAATGTTCTTGTAGCAAAGCTTTTGCTTTAATGTATCCACGAGCAGGTGGTAGATGTTGGCAACTTCGAACCAAATCCTGAGACTGGCCTTTTGTATATTGCTCAAGGTAATACAAACAATCCTTGTGGCTGGGTGTCCTTTCCTCGATGTTGTGTTCAAATGCTCTAATAAAAGTTTGATATTGTAATGGATCTCCATCAAAAACTTGCAAATCTCTTTTAGGTAGAAGAAAAAGTGATTGCTGTTTGACTAGTGAAGATGTTATTTCATTCTGCTTCTCTAGTACTGTAATCAAACGTTGATCAGGAGTTTTCTCTGCTGTGGGTGCAACTATGTCACGCTGAATGGTGGAAATAGGCTCATGTTGTGGTGGTAATACTGACAAACTAGCCCCAGGTGTAACAGAGAGAAGCTTCGTTTGATGGCGTACTTTAGGTTCCACATCAGCACATTCAGTAGAAACCACATTCTGTGTCATCTTTATCCATGTTGGCTGAGTACTAGTAGTAACTTCAGGCAGAAAAGTTTCAGCATCCACATTTGGCTGCGCATTTCTATTACTTTTTAAATAAGAGTTCATTCCATCAGATTTATCCGAAAGCTGAGAACCTTCCGAAGCCTTTAACACATTCACTCTTGCCATAGACGCTGCCAATTCCATGTCCAAATCCAACGTCTCCATTTTTCTCCTTAATTGTTGCTCTTGTTCTTGTATGACATGCTTTTGCCTCAGTAATTTTTGACGAGCGATAAGAGCGGCAGTCTCGGCTTCTGCTCTTAATCGGGCTGAAGATGTACTGGACACAACAGACTTGGTCAAAACTGTACTACGTTTTTTGTGTGTTTTATTAGATACATTAGAGACACTGTCATTTGGTGCTATATCCACAGCAGAACTTATCTGGTTCATCAGAGTTCTTAACATACATGCCATATTGTCATCAGTCTTGTTTTTCATATGGATGGATGGATGTTGGTGCAACAGCGCCCTCTGATGGTATATCACAAAACTTCGGCAACTCCAAAAGCCATTTATTTGCCTCTTCCATAAAAGCAGACTTATGCTCTTCAACACTGCTAAACCACATATTTTGTTTTTCTTGTTCATCATGGGGAACCATAGGAATAATGTCATCATGAAGCCTACTTGCCTCATTAAACAAACTAGACATACTTTCGAGACATGATTGAACCTTTTCCGCATTTTCAACATTTTTCATCAGTTCAGTCATTTGTCTTACTATGCCTTTAAGCATCTTTACTTTGGCTTTTCTTTCATCTTGAAGTTTTTCCAGCTTATATTCATATGCTTTAACTGTAAGCTTAGGCTGTCTCTTCCCATCCACTTCCTTAACATTTGAGCTGCCTTCATCCATTGTATTATCCACAAAATGTTCAAAGCTCACCAAAATGTCCACTTGTCTTCAACTTCTGACACAAAATCAGCCTTTTTTTCTTTCTCTCTTTTTTTTTTATTTTTATTATTATTTTTTTTTTTTCAATAAGTCTTTTCACCATTCCCGACATAAACCAAACTTGACTCCAAGTCCCAAACAAGCTGACAGTGCTGACAAGTCCACACACAAAAGATCCAATTGGTGATCAAAATAACTTTCATTCGGACGAAACGTTGAAGCCATACTAAGCGTTGCAGCAGATTCATGAATGAATGCGGACCAGCTTTCCAAATGCGTTCGCATCACTTCTCGTTTAGCGATCTCAAAACATCCTGGATTATCCGTAAATCAGCGCTTCAAACAAGAGAAGTTGAATGTTTTTGTTGACAAAATATTGCGGCGTCTGGTTGTTAATGACGCCACGGCAGGCTGAGTCATGGGGAGTTTAAACCTTGCTGACGCGCTATATCTTCTTATAACTCAATGCAATCAACAATATGTACTTATCGCCAAACAAAGTACCTTCAATGGACGGCACTGCTCGTTCCTCCTCTGGCTCGAAGCAATGTCCTCCTCATTGCTACCCACGGTTCCAAGTTGACTCTTGAGCTTATTCCATTGTCGATTATTTGCTGCGTTTCGCTGCGTTCTGATGCGTTCTGATGCGGTCAACAAAAAATTTCTTCCCCAGCTCACCCCACCAAGTGATCAATGACCCACACCCACACCACAGGTGAGTCCACTTAATACCTAGACAGACCACTCCCACTGGTGAGTTGTGACACCGTCAATCATCGTGATAGTTAAAACGTGTGGAACACAAACACCCACACCCACACAGGAAGAAACCACCAAAAGGTACTATATGGCTCCTACACCGGCCATTCAACTCAATGGGGAATTCGCACTCCTGGTAACCCGGTCAGCACTCCTGGTAACCCGGCCATTCAACTCAATGGGGAATTCGCACTCCTGGTAACTCGGTCAGCACTCCTGGTAACCCGGCCATTCAACTCAATGGGGAATTCGCACTCCTGGTAACTCGGCCAGCACTCCTGGTAACCCGGCCAGCACTCATGGCAACCCGGCCATTCAACTCAATGGGGAATTCGCACTCCTTGTAACCCGGCCAGCACTCCTGGTAACCCGGCCAGCACTCCTGGTAACCCGGCCATTCAACTCAATGGGGAATTCGCACTCCTGGTAACCCGGCCAGCACTCCTGGTAACCCGGCCAGCACTCCTGGTAACCTGGCCATTCAACTCAATGGGGAATTCGCACTCCTGGTAACCCAGCCATTCAACTCAATGGGGAATTCGTACTCCTGTTAACCCGGCTAGCACTCCTGGTAACCCGGCCATTCAACTCAATGGGGAATTCGCAATCCTGGTAACCCGGCCAGCACTCCTGGTAACCCGGCCATTCAACTCAATGGGGAATTCGCACTCCTGGTAACCCGTCCATTCAACTCAATGGGGAATTCGCACTCGTGGTAACCCGGCCAGCACTCCTGGTAACCCGGCCAGCACTCCTGGTAACCCGGCCATTCAACTCAATGGGGAATTCGCACTCCTGGTAACCCGGCCAGCACTCCTGGTAACCCGGCCAGCACTCCTGGTAAACCGGCCATTCAACTCAATGGGGAATTCGCACTCCTGGTAACCCGGCCAGCACTCCTGGTAACCCGGCCAGCACTCCTGGTAACCTGACCAGCACTCCTGGTAACCCGGCCAGCACTCCTGGTAACCCGGCCAGCACTCCTGGTAACCCGGCCATTCAACTCAATGGAGAATTCACACTCCTGGTAACCCGGCCAGCACTCCTGGTAACCCGGCCATTCAACTCAATGTGGAATTCGCACTCCTGGTAACCCGGCCAGCACTACTGGTAACCCGGCTATTCAACTCAATGGGGAATTCACACTCCTGGTAACCTGGTCAGCACTCCTGGTAACCCGGCTATTCAACTCAATGGGGAATTCACACTCCTGGTAACCTGGTCAGCACTCCTGGTAACCCGGCCATTCAACTCAATGGGGAATTCGCACTCCTGGTAACCCGGCCAGCACTCCTGGTAACCCGGCCAGCACTCCTGGCAACCCGGCCATTCAACTCAATGGGGAATTCGCACTCCTTGTAACCCGGCCAGCACTCCTGGTAACCCGGCCAGCACTCCTGGTAACCCGGCCATTCAACTCAATGGGGAATTCGCACTCCTGGTAACCCGGCCAGCACTCCTGGTAACCCGGCCAGCACTCCTGGTAACCTGGCCATTCAACTCAATGGGGAATTCGCACTCCTGGTAACCCGGCCAGCACTCCTCGTAACCCGGCCAGCACTCCTCGTAACCCGGTCATTCAACTTAATGGTGAATTCGCACTCCTGGTAACCCGGCCATTCAACTCAATGGGGAGTTCGTACTCCTGGTAACCCGGCCAGCACTCATGGTAACCCGGCCAGCACTCCTGGTAATCCGGCCATTCAACTCAATGGGGAATTCGCACTCCTGGTAACCCGGCCAGCACTCCTGGTAACCCAGCCAGCACTCCTGGTAACCCGGCCAGCACTCCTGGTAACCCGGCCATTCAACTCAATGGGGAATTCGCACTCCTGGTAACCCGGCCAGCACTCCTGGTAACCCGGCCATTCAACTCAATGGGGAATTCGCACTCCTGGTAACCCGGCCATTCAACTCAATGGAGAAATCGCACTCCTGGTAACCCGGCCAGCACTCCTGGTAACCCGGCCAGCACTCCTGGTAACCCGGCCATTCAACTCAATGGGGAATTCGCACCCCTGGTAACCCGGCCAGCACTCCTGGTAACCCGGCCATTCAACTCAATGGGGAATTCGCACTCCTGGTAACCCGGCCAGCACTCCTGGTAACCCGGCCATTCAACTCAATGGGGAATTCGCACTCCTGGTAACCCGGCCAGCACTCCTGGTAACCCGGCCATTCAACTCAATGGGGAATTCGCACACCTGGTAACCCGGCCATTCAACTCAATGGGGAATTCGCACTCGTGGTAACCCGGCCAGCACTCCTGGTAACCCGGCCAGCACTCCTGGTAACCCGGCCATTCAACTCAATGGGGAATTCGCACTCCTGGTAACCCGGCCAGCACTCCTGGTAAACCGGCCATTCAACTCAATGGGGAATTCGCACTCCTGGTAACCCGGCCAGCACTCCTGGTAACCCGGCCAGCACTCCTGGTAACCCGGCAATTCAACTCAATGGGGAATTCGCACTCCTGGTAACCCGGCCAGCACTCCTGGTAATCCGGCCAGCACTCCTGGTAACCCGGCCAGCACTCCTGGTAACCCGGCCATTCAACTCAATGGGGAATTCGCACTCCTGGTAACCCGGCCAGCACTCCTGGTAACCCGGCCATTCAACTCAATGGGGAATTCGCACTCCTGGTAACCCGTCCATTCAACTCAATGGGGAATTCGCACTCGTGGTAACCCGGCCAGCACTCCTGGTAACCCGGCCAGCACTCCTGGTAACCCGGCCATTCAACTCAATGGGGAATTCGCACTCCTGGTAACCCGGCCAGCACTCCTGGTAACCCGGCCAGCACTCCTGGTAAACCGGCCATTCAACTCAATGGGGAATTCGCACTCCTGGTAACCCGGCCAGCACTCCTGGTAACCCGGCCAGCACTCCTGGTAACCTGACCAGCACTCCTGGTAACCCGGCCAGCACTCCTGGTAACCCGGCCATTCAACTCAATGGAGAATTCACACTCCTGGTAACCCGGCCAGCACTCCTGGTAACCCGGCCATTCAACTCAATGTGGAATTCGCACTCCTGGTAACCCGGCCAGCACTCCTGGTCACCCGGCCAGCACTCCTGGTAACCTGGCCAGCACTCCTGGTAACCCGGCCAGCACTCTTGGTAACCCGGCCAGCACTCCTGGTAACCCGGCAATTCAACTCAATGGGGAATTCGCACTCCTGGTAACCCGGCCAGCACTCCTGGTAATCCGGCCAGCACTCCTGGTAACCCGGCCAGCACTCCTGGTAACCCGGCCATTCAACTCAATGGGGAATTCGCACTCCTGGTAACCCGGCCAGCACTCCTGGTAACCCGGCCAGCACTCCTGGTAACCCGGCCAGCACTCCTGGTAACCTGGCCAGCACTCCTGGTAACCCGGCCAGCACTCTTGGTAACCCGGCCAGCACTCCTGGTAACCCGGCCATTCAAAACAATGGGGGGATTCGTACCCCTGGTAGCCCGGCCATTCAACTCAATGGGGGGATTAGCACTCCTAATAGCCCGGCCATTAGAACCAATGGGGGGATTCGGACCCCTGGTAGCCCGGCCATTCAACTCAATGGGGGGAATTGGCACTCCTGGTAGACAGGCCATTCAACTCAATGGGGGATTCTCACTCCTGTTAGCCCGGCCATTCAAACCAATGGGGGGATTCGGACCCTGGTATCCCGGCCATTCAAACCAATGGGGGGATTCGGACCCCTGGTAGCCCAGCCATTCAACTCAATGGGGAATTCGCACTCCTGGTAACCCGGCCAGCACTCCTGGTAACCCGGCCAGCACTCCTGGTAACCTGGCCAGCACTACTGGTAACCCGGCCATTCAACTCAATAGGGAATTCGCACTCCTGGTAACCCAGCCAGCACTCCTGGTAACCCGGCCAGCACTACTGGTAACCCGGCTATTCAACTCAATGGGGAATTCACACTCCTGGTAACCTGGTCAGCACTCCTGGTAACCCGGCTATTCAACTCAATGGGGAATTCACACTCCTGGTAACCTGGTCAGCACTCCTGGTAACCCGGCCATTCAACTCAATGGGGAATTCGCACTCCTGGTAACCCGGCCAGCACTCCTGGTAACCCGGCCAGCACTCCTGGTAACCTGGCCATTCAACTCAATGGGGAATTCGCACTCCTGGTAACCCGGCCAGCACTCCTCGTAACCCGGCCAGCACTCCTCGTAACCCGGTCATTCAACTTAATGGTGAATTCGCACTCCTGGTAACCCGGCCATTCAACTCAATGGGGAGTTCGTACTCCTGGTAACCCGGCCAGCACTCATGGTAACCCGGCCAGCACTCCTGGTAATCCGGCCATTCAACTCAATGGGGAATTCGCACTCCTGGTAACCCGGCCAGCACTCCTGGTAACCCAGCCAGCACTCCTGGTAACCCGGCCAGCACTCCTGGTAACCCGGCCATTCAACTCAATGGGGAATTCGCACTCCTGGTAACCCGGCCAGCACTCCTGGTAACCCGGCCATTCAACTCAATGGGGAATTCGCACTCCTGGTAACCCGGCCATTCAACTCAATGGAGAAATCGCACTCCTGGTAACCCGGCCAGCACTCCTGGTAACCCGGCCAGCACTCCTGGTAACCCGGCCATTCAACTCAATGGGGAATTCGCACACCTGGTAACCCGGCCATTCAACTCAATGGGGAATTCGCACTCGTGGTAACCCGGCCAGCACTCCTGGTAACCCGGCCAGCACTCCTGGTAACCCGGCCATTCAACTCAATGGGGAATTCGCACTCCTGGTAACCCGGCCAGCACTCCTGGTAACCCGGCCAGCACTCCTGGTAAACCGGCCATTCAACTCAATGGGGAATTCGCACTCCTGGTAACCCGGCCAGCACTCCTGGTAACCCGGCCAGCACTCCTGGTAACCTGGCCAGCACTCCTGGTAACCCGGCCAGCACTCCTGGTAACCCGGCCAGCACTCCTGGTAACCCGGCCAGTCAACTCAATGGAGAATTCACACTCCTGGTAACCCGGCCAGCACTCCTGGTAACCCGGCCAGCACTCCTGGTAACCCGGCCATTCAACTCAATGTGGAATTCGCACTCCTGGTAACCCGGCCAGCACTCCTGGTCACCCGGCCAGCACTCCTGGTAACCTGGCCAGCACTCCTGGTAACCCGGCCAGCACTCTTGGTAACCCGGCCAGACCTCCTGGTAACCAGGCAATTCAACTCAATGGGGAATTCGCACTCCTGGTAACCCGGCCAGCACTCCTGGTAGTCCGGCCAGCACTCCTGGTAACCCGGCCAGCACTCCTGGTAACCCGGCCATTCAACTCAATGGGGAATTCGCACTCCTGGTAACCCGGCCAGCACTCCTGGTAACCCGGCCAGCACTCCTGGTAACCCGGCCAGCACTCCTGGTAACCTGGCCAGCACTCCTGGTAACCCGGCCAGCACTCTTGGTAACCCGGCCAGCACTCCTGGTAACCCGGCCATTCAAAACAATGGGGGGATTCGTACCCCTGGTAGCCCGGCCATTCAACTCAATGGGGGGATTAGCACTCCTAATAGCCCGGCCATTAGAACCAATGGGGGGATTCGGACCCCTGGTAGCCCGGCCATTCAACTCAATGGGGGGATTAGCACTCCTAATAGCCCGGCCATTAGAACCAATGGGGGGATTCGGACCCCTGGTAGCCCGGCCATTCAACTCAATGGGGGGAATTGGCACTCCTGGTAGACAGGCCATTCAACTCAATGGGGGATTCTCACTCCTGTTAGCCCGGCCATTCAAACCAATGGGGGGGATTCGGACCCTGGTATCCCGGCCATTCAAACCAATGGGGGGATTCGGACCCCTGGTAGCCCAGCCATTCAACTCAATGGGGAATTCACACTCCTGGTAACCCGGCCAGCACTCCTGGTAACCCGGCCAGCACTCCTGGTAACCTGGCCAGCACTACTGGTAACCCGGCCATTCAACTCAATAGGGAATTCGCACTCCTGGTAACCCGGCCAGCACTCCTGGTAACCCGGCCAGCACTACTGGTAACCCGGCTATTCAACTCAATGGGGAATTCACACTCCTGGTAACCTGGTCAGCACTCCTGGTAACCCGGCTATTCAACTCAATGGGGAATTCACACTCCTGGTAACCTGGTCAGCACTCCTGGTAACCCGGCCATTCAACTCAATGGGGAATTCGCACTCCTGGTAACCCGGCCAGCACTCCTGGTAACCCGGCCAGCACTCCTGGCAACCCGGCCATTCAACTCAATGGGGAATTCGCACTCCTTGTAACCCGGCCAGCACTCCTGGTAACCCGGCCAGCACTCCTGGTAACCCGGCCATTCAACTCAATGGGGAATTCGCACTCCTGGTAACCCGGCCAGCACTCCTGGTAACCCGGCCAGCACTCCTGGTAACCTGGCCATTCAACTCAATGGGGAATTCGCACTCCTGGTAACCCGGCCAGCACTCCTCGTAACCCGGCCAGCACTCCTCGTAACCCGGTCATTCAACTTAATGGTGAATTCGCACTCCTGGTAACCCGGCCATTCAACTCAATGGGGAGTTCGTACTCCTGGTAACCCGGCCAGCACTCATGGTAACCCGGCCAGCACTCCTGGTAATCCGGCCATTCAACTCAATGGGGAATTCGCACTCCTGGTAACCCGGCCAGCACTCCTGGTAACCCAGCCAGCACTCCTGGTAACCCGGCCAGCACTCCTGGTAACCCGGCCATTCAACTCAATGGGGAATTCGCACTCCTGGTAACCCGGCCAGCACTACTGGTAACCCGGCCATTCAACTCAATGGGGAATTCGCACTCCTGGTAACCCGGCCATTCAACTCAATGGAGAAATCGCACTCCTGGTAACCCGGCCAGCACTCCTGGTAACCCGGCCAGCACTCCTGGTAACCCGGCCATTCAACTCAATGGGGAATTCGCACCCCTGGTAACCCGGCCAGCACTCCTGGTAACCCGGCCATTCAACTCAATGGGGAATTCGCACTCCTGGTAACCCGGCCAGCACTCCTGGTAACCCGGCCATTCAACTCAATGGGGAATTCGCACTCCTGGTAACCCGGCCAGCACTCCTGGTAACCCGGCCATTCAACTCAATGGGGAATTCGCACACCTGGTAACCCGGCCATTCAACTCAATGGGGAATTCGCACTCGTGGTAACCCGGCCAGCACTCCTGGTAACCCGGCCAGCACTCCTGGTAACCCGGCCATTCAACTCAATGGGGAATTCGCACTCGTGGTAACCCGGCCAGCACTCCTGGTAACCCGGCCAGCACTCCTGGTAACCCGGCCATTCAACTCAATGGGGAATTCGCACTCCTGGTAACCCGGCCAGCACTCCTGGTAACCCGGCCAGCACTCCTGGTAAACCGGCCATTCAACTCAATGGGGAATTCGCACTCCTGGTAACCCGGCCAGCACTCCTGGTAACCCGGCCAGCACTCCTGGTAACCTGACCAGCACTCCTGGTAACCCGGCCAGCACTCCTGGTAACCCGGCCATTCAACTCAATGGAGAATTCACACTCCTGGTAACCCGGCCAGCACTCCTGGTAACCCGGCCATTCAACTCAATGTGGAATTCGCACTCCTGGTAACCCGGCCAGCACTCCTGGTCACCCGGCCAGCACTCCTGGTAACCTGGCCAGCACTCCTGGTAACCCGGCCAGCACTCTTGGTAACCCGGCCAGCACTCCTGGTAACCCGGCAATTCAACTCAATGGGGAATTCGCACTCCTGGTAACCCGGCCAGCACTCCTGGTAATCCGGCCAGCACTCCTGGTAACCCGGCCAGCACTCCTGGTAACCCGGCCATTCAACTCAATGGGGAATTCGCACTCCTGGTAACCCGGCCAGCACTCCTGGTAACCCGGCCAGCACTCCTGGTAACCCGGCCAGCACTCCTGGTAACCTGGCCAGCACTCCTGGTAACCCGGCCAGCACTCTTGGTAACCCGGCCAGCACTCCTGGTAACCCGGCCATTCAAAACAATGGGGGGATTCGTACCCCTGGTAGCCCGGCCATTCAACTCAATGGGGGGATTAGCACTCCTAATAGCCCGGCCATTAGAACCAATGGGGGGATTCGGACCCCTGGTAGCCCGGCCATTCAACTCAATGGGGGGAATTGGCACTCCTGGTAGACAGGCCATTCAACTCAATGGGGGATTCTCACTCCTGTTAGCCCGGCCATTCAAACCAATGGGGGGATTCGGACCCTGGTATCCCGGCCATTCAAACCAATGGGGGGATTCGGACCCCTGGTAGCCCAGCCATTCAACTCAATGGGGAATTCGCACTCCTGGTAACCCGGCCAGCACTCCTGGTAACCCGGCCAGCACTCCTGGTAACCTGGCCAGCACTACTGGTAACCCGGCCATTCAACTCAATAGGGAATTCGCACTCCTGGTAACCCAGCCAGCACTCCTGGTAACCCGGCCAGCACTACTGGTAACCCGGCTATTCAACTCAATGGGGAATTCACACTCCTGGTAACCTGGTCAGCACTCCTGGTAACCCGGCTATTCAACTCAATGGGGAATTCACACTCCTGGTAACCTGGTCAGCACTCCTGGTAACCCGGCCATTCAACTCAATGGGGAATTCGCACTCCTGGTAACCCGGCCAGCACTCCTGGTAACCCGGCCAGCACTCCTGGTAACCTGGCCATTCAACTCAATGGGGAATTCGCACTCCTGGTAACCCGGCCAGCACTCCTCGTAACCCGGCCAGCACTCCTCGTAACCCGGTCATTCAACTTAATGGTGAATTCGCACTCCTGGTAACCCGGCCATTCAACTCAATGGGGAATTCGCACTCCTGGTAACCCGGCCAGCACTCCTGGTAACCCGGCCAGCACTCCTGGTAACCTGGCCAGCACTCCTGGTAACCCGGCCAGCACTCCTGGTAACCCGGCCAGCACTCCTGGTAACCCGGCCAGTCAACTCAATGGAGAATTCACACTCCTGGTAACCCGGCCAGCACTCCTGGTAACCCGGCCATTCAACTCAATGTGGAATTCGCACTCCTGGTAACCCGGCCAGCACTCCTGGTCACCCGGCCAGCACTCCTGGTAACCTGGCCAGCACTCCTGGTAACCCGGCCAGCACTCTTGGTAACCCGGCCAGCGCTCCTGGTAACCAGGCAATTCAACTCAATGGGGAATTCGCACTCCTGGTAACCCGGCCAGCACTCCTGGTAGTCCGGCCAGCACTCCTGGTAACCCGGCCAGCACTCCTGGTAACCCGGCCATTCAACTCAATGGGGAATTCGCACTCCTGGTAACCCGGCCAGCACTCCTGGTAACCCGGCCAGCACTCCTGGTAACCCGGCCAGCACTCCTGGTAACCTGGCCAGCACTCCTGGTAACCCGGCCAGCACTCTTGGTAACCCGGCCAGCACTCCTGGTAACCCGGCCATTCAAAACAATGGGGGGATTCGTACCCCTGGTAGCCCGGCCATTCAACTCAATGGGGGGATTAGCACTCCTAATAGCCCGGCCATTAGAACCAATGGGGGGATTCGGACCCCTGGTAGCCCGGCCATTCAACTCAATGGGGGGATTAGCACTCCTAATAGCCCGGCCATTAGAACCAATGGGGGGATTCGGACCCCTGGTAGCCCGGCCATTCAACTCAATGGGGGGAATTGGCACTCCTGGTAGACAGGCCATTCAACTCAATGGGGGATTCTCACTCCTGTTAGCCCGGCCATTCAAACCAATGGGGGGGATTCGGACCCTGGTATCCCGGCCATTCAAACCAATGGGGGGATTCGGACCCCTGGTAGCCCAGCCATTCAACTCAATGGGGAATTCACACTCCTGGTAACCCGGCCAGCACTCCTGGTAACCCGGCCAGCACTCCTGGTAACCTGGCCAGCACTACTGGTAACCCGGCCATTCAACTCAATAGGGAATTCGCACTCCTGGTAACCCGGCCAGCACTCCTGGTAACCCGGCCAGCACTACTGGTAACCCGGCTATTCAACTCAATGGGGAATTCACACTCCTGGTAACCTGGTCAGCACTCCTGGTAACCCGGCTATTCAACTCAATGGGGAATTCACACTCCTGGTAACCTGGTCAGCACTCCTGGTAACCCGGCCATTCAACTCAATGGGGAATTCGCACTCCTGGTAACCCGGCCAGCACTCCTGGTAACCCGGCCAGCACTCCTGGCAACCCGGCCATTCAACTCAATGGGGAATTCGCACTCCTTGTAACCCGGCCAGCACTCCTGGTAACCCGGCCAGCACTCCTGGTAACCCGGCCATTCAACTCAATGGGGAATTCGCACTCCTGGTAACCCGGCCAGCACTCCTGGTAACCCGGCCAGCACTCCTGGTAACCTGGCCATTCAACTCAATGGGGAATTCGCACTCCTGGTAACCCGGCCAGCACTCCTCGTAACCCGGCCAGCACTCCTCGTAACCCGGTCATTCAACTTAATGGTGAATTCGCACTCCTGGTAACCCGGCCATTCAACTCAATGGGGAGTTCGTACTCCTGGTAACCCGGCCAGCACTCATGGTAACCCGGCCAGCACTCCTGGTAATCCGGCCATTCAACTCAATGGGGAATTCGCACTCCTGGTAACCCGGCCAGCACTCCTGGTAACCCAGCCAGCACTCCTGGTAACCCGGCCAGCACTCCTGGTAACCCGGCCATTCAACTCAATGGGGAATTCGCACTCCTGGTAACCCGGCCAGCACTACTGGTAACCCGGCCATTCAACTCAATGGGGAATTCGCACTCCTGGTAACCCGGCCATTCAACTCAATGGAGAAATCGCACTCCTGGTAACCCGGCCAGCACTCCTGGTAACCCGGCCAGCACTCCTGGTAACCCGGCCATTCAACTCAATGGGGAATTCGCACCCCTGGTAACCCGGCCAGCACTCCTGGTAACCCGGCCATTCAACTCAATGGGGAATTCGCACTCCTGGTAACCCGGCCAGCACTCCTGGTAACCCGGCCATTCAACTCAATGGGGAATTCGCACTCCTGGTAACCCGGCCAGCACTCCTGGTAACCCGGCCATTCAACTCAATGGGGAATTCGCACACCTGGTAACCCGGCCATTCAACTCAATGGGGAATTCGCACTCGTGGTAACCCGGCCAGCACTCCTGGTAACCCGGCCAGCACTCCTGGTAACCCGGCCATTCAACTCAATGGGGAATTCGCACTCGTGGTAACCCGGCCAGCACTCCTGGTAACCCGGCCAGCACTCCTGGTAACCCGGCCATTCAACTCAATGGGGAATTCGCACTCCTGGTAACCCGGCCAGCACTCCTGGTAACCCGGCCAGCACTCCTGGTAAACCGGCCATTCAACTCAATGGGGAATTCGCACTCCTGGTAACCCGGCCAGCACTCCTGGTAACCCGGCCAGCACTCCTGGTAACCTGACCAGCACTCCTGGTAACCCGGCCAGCACTCCTGGTAACCCGGCCATTCAACTCAATGGAGAATTCACACTCCTGGTAACCCGGCCAGCACTCCTGGTAACCCGGCCATTCAACTCAATGTGGAATTCGCACTCCTGGTAACCCGGCCAGCACTCCTGGTCACCCGGCCAGCACTCCTGGTAACCTGGCCAGCACTCCTGGTAACCCGGCCAGCACTCTTGGTAACCCGGCCAGCACTCCTGGTAACCCGGCAATTCAACTCAATGGGGAATTCGCACTCCTGGTAACCCGGCCAGCACTCCTGGTAATCCGGCCAGCACTCCTGGTAACCCGGCCAGCACTCCTGGTAACCCGGCCATTCAACTCAATGGGGAATTCGCACTCCTGGTAACCCGGCCAGCACTCCTGGTAACCCGGCCAGCACTCCTGGTAACCCGGCCAGCACTCCTGGTAACCTGGCCAGCACTCCTGGTAACCCGGCCAGCACTCTTGGTAACCCGGCCAGCACTCCTGGTAACCCGGCCATTCAAAACAATGGGGGGATTCGTACCCCTGGTAGCCCGGCCATTCAACTCAATGGGGGGATTAGCACTCCTAATAGCCCGGCCATTAGAACCAATGGGGGGATTCGGACCCCTGGTAGCCCGGCCATTCAACTCAATGGGGGGAATTGGCACTCCTGGTAGACAGGCCATTCAACTCAATGGGGGATTCTCACTCCTGTTAGCCCGGCCATTCAAACCAATGGGGGGATTCGGACCCTGGTATCCCGGCCATTCAAACCAATGGGGGGATTCGGACCCCTGGTAGCCCAGCCATTCAACTCAATGGGGAATTCGCACTCCTGGTAACCCGGCCAGCACTCCTGGTAACCCGGCCAGCACTCCTGGTAACCTGGCCAGCACTACTGGTAACCCGGCCATTCAACTCAATAGGGAATTCGCACTCCTGGTAACCCAGCCAGCACTCCTGGTAACCCGGCCAGCACTACTGGTAACCCGGCTATTCAACTCAATGGGGAATTCACACTCCTGGTAACCTGGTCAGCACTCCTGGTAACCCGGCTATTCAACTCAATGGGGAATTCACACTCCTGGTAACCTGGTCAGCACTCCTGGTAACCCGGCCATTCAACTCAATGGGGAATTCGCACTCCTGGTAACCCGGCCAGCACTCCTGGTAACCCGGCCAGCACTCCTGGTAACCTGGCCATTCAACTCAATGGGGAATTCGCACTCCTGGTAACCCGGCCAGCACTCCTCGTAACCCGGCCAGCACTCCTCGTAACCCGGTCATTCAACTTAATGGTGAATTC
This sequence comes from Festucalex cinctus, assembly GCF_051991245.1. Classification (NCBI taxonomy): domain Eukaryota; kingdom Metazoa; phylum Chordata; class Actinopteri; order Syngnathiformes; family Syngnathidae; genus Festucalex; species Festucalex cinctus. The sequence continues at coordinate 26,397,468 of NC_135417.1, forward strand.
GCACTCCTGGTAACCCGGCCATTCAACTCAATGGGGAGTTCGTACTCCTGGTAACCCGGCCAGCACTCATGGTAACCCGGCCAGCACTCCTGGTAATCCGGCCATTCAACTCAATGGGGAATTCGCACTCCTGGTAACCCGGCCAGCACTCCTGGTAACCCAGCCAGCACTCCTGGTAACCCGGCCAGCACTCCTGGTAACCCGGCCATTCAACTCAATGGGGAATTCGCACTCCTGGTAACCCGGCCAGCACTCCTGGTAACCCGGCCATTCAACTCAATGGGGAATTCGCACTCCTGGTAACCCGGCCATTCAACTCAATGGAGAAATCGCACTCCTGGTAACCCGGCCAGCACTCCTGGTAACCCGGCCAGCACTCCTGGTAACCCGGCCATTCAACTCAATGGGGAATTCGCACACCTGGTAACCCGGCCATTCAACTCAATGGGGAATTCGCACTCGTGGTAACCCGGCCAGCACTCCTGGTAACCCGGCCAGCACTCCTGGTAACCCGGCCATTCAACTCAATGGGGAATTCGCACTCCTGGTAACCCGGCCAGCACTCCTGGTAACCCGGCCAGCACTCCTGGTAAACCGGCCATTCAACTCAATGGGGAATTCGCACTCCTGGTAACCCGGCCAGCACTCCTGGTAACCCGGCCAGCACTCCTGGTAACCTGGCCAGCACTCCTGGTAACCCGGCCAGCACTCCTGGTAACCCGGCCAGCACTCCTGGTAACCCGGCCAGTCAACTCAATGGAGAATTCACACTCCTGGTAACCCGGCCAGCACTCCTGGTAACCCGGCCAGCACTCCTGGTAACCCGGCCATTCAACTCAATGTGGAATTCGCACTCCTGGTAACCCGGCCAGCACTCCTGGTCACCCGGCCAGCACTCCTGGTAACCTGGCCAGCACTCCTGGTAACCCGGCCAGCACTCTTGGTAACCCGGCCAGCGCTCCTGGTAACCAGGCAATTCAACTCAATGGGGAATTCGCACTCCTGGTAACCCGGCCAGCACTCCTGGTAGTCCGGCCAGCACTCCTGGTAACCCGGCCAGCACTCCTGGTAACCCGGCCATTCAACTCAATGGGGAATTCGCACTCCTGGTAACCCGGCCAGCACTCCTGGTAACCCGGCCAGCACTCCTGGTAACCCGGCCAGCACTCCTGGTAACCTGGCCAGCACTCCTGGTAACCCGGCCAGCACTCTTGGTAACCCGGCCAGCACTCCTGGTAACCCGGCCATTCAAAACAATGGGGGGATTCGTACCCCTGGTAGCCCGGCCATTCAACTCAATGGGGGGATTAGCACTCCTAATAGCCCGGCCATTAGAACCAATGGGGGGATTCGGACCCCTGGTAGCCCGGCCATTCAACTCAATGGGGGGATTAGCACTCCTAATAGCCCGGCCATTAGAACCAATGGGGGGATTCGGACCCCTGGTAGCCCGGCCATTCAACTCAATGGGGGGAATTGGCACTCCTGGTAGACAGGCCATTCAACTCAATGGGGGATTCTCACTCCTGTTAGCCCGGCCATTCAAACCAATGGGGGGGATTCGGACCCTGGTATCCCGGCCATTCAAACCAATGGGGGGATTCGGACCCCTGGTAGCCCAGCCATTCAACTCAATGGGGAATTCACACTCCTGGTAACCCGGCCAGCACTCCTGGTAACCCGGCCAGCACTCCTGGTAACCTGGCCAGCACTACTGGTAACCCGGCCATTCAACTCAATAGGGAATTCGCACTCCTGGTAACCCGGCCAGCACTCCTGGTAACCCGGCCAGCACTACTGGTAACCCGGCTATTCAACTCAATGGGGAATTCACACTCCTGGTAACCTGGTCAGCACTCCTGGTAACCCGGCTATTCAACTCAATGGGGAATTCACACTCCTGGTAACCTGGTCAGCACTCCTGGTAACCCGGCCATTCAACTCAATGGGGAATTCGCACTCCTGGTAACCCGGCCAGCACTCCTGGTAACCCGGCCAGCACTCCTGGCAACCCGGCCATTCAACTCAATGGGGAATTCGCACTCCTTGTAACCCGGCCAGCACTCCTGGTAACCCGGCCAGCACTCCTGGTAACCCGGCCATTCAACTCAATGGGGAATTCGCACTCCTGGTAACCCGGCCAGCACTCCTGGTAACCCGGCCAGCACTCCTGGTAACCTGGCCATTCAACTCAATGGGGAATTCGCACTCCTGGTAACCCGGCCAGCACTCCTCGTAACCCGGCCAGCACTCCTCGTAACCCGGTCATTCAACTTAATGGTGAATTCGCACTCCTGGTAACCCGGCCATTCAACTCAATGGGGAGTTCGTACTCCTGGTAACCCGGCCAGCACTCATGGTAACCCGGCCAGCACTCCTGGTAATCCGGCCATTCAACTCAATGGGGAATTCGCACTCCTGGTAACCCGGCCAGCACTCCTGGTAACCCAGCCAGCACTCCTGGTAACCCGGCCAGCACTCCTGGTAACCCGGCCATTCAACTCAATGGGGAATTCGCACTCCTGGTAACCCGGCCAGCACTACTGGTAACCCGGCCATTCAACTCAATGGGGAATTCGCACTCCTGGTAACCCGGCCATTCAACTCAATGGAGAAATCGCACTCCTGGTAACCCGGCCAGCACTCCTGGTAACCCGGCCAGCACTCCTGGTAACCCGGCCATTCAACTCAATGGGGAATTCGCACCCCTGGTAACCCGGCCAGCACTCCTGGTAACCCGGCCATTCAACTCAATGGGGAATTCGCACTCCTGGTAACCCGGCCAGCACTCCTGGTAACCCGGCCATTCAACTCAATGGGGAATTCGCACTCCTGGTAACCCGGCCAGCACTCCTGGTAACCCGGCCATTCAACTCAATGGGGAATTCGCACACCTGGTAACCCGGCCATTCAACTCAATGGGGAATTCGCACTCGTGGTAACCCGGCCAGCACTCCTGGTAACCCGGCCAGCACTCCTGGTAACCCGGCCATTCAACTCAATGGGGAATTCGCACTCCTGGTAACCCGGCCAGCACTCCTGGTAACCCGGCCAGCACTCCTGGTAAACCGGCCATTCAACTCAATGGGGAATTCGCACTCCTGGTAACCCGGCCAGCACTCCTGGTAACCCGGCCAGCACTCCTGGTAACCTGGCCAGCACTCCTGGTAACCCGGCCAGCACTCCTGGTAACCCGGCCAGCACTCCTGGTAACCCGGCCAGTCAACTCAATGGAGAATTCACACTCCTGGTAACCCGGCCAGCACTCCTGGTAACCCGGCCAGCACTCCTGGTAACCCGGCCATTCAACTCAATGTGGAATTCGCACTCCTGGTAACCCGGCCAGCACTCCTGGTCACCCGGCCAGCACTCCTGGTAACCTGGCCAGCACTCCTGGTAACCCGGCCAGCACTCTTGGTAACCCGGCCAGCGCTCCTGGTAACCAGGCAATTCAACTCAATGGGGAATTCGCACTCCTGGTAACCCGGCCAGCACTCCTGGTAGTCCGGCCAGCACTCCTGGTAACCCGGCCAGCACTCCTGGTAACCCGGCCATTCAACTCAATGGGGAATTCGCACTCCTGGTAACCCGGCCAGCACTCCTGGTAACCCGGCCAGCACTCCTGGTAACCCGGCCAGCACTCCTGGTAACCTGGCCAGCACTCCTGGTAACCCGGCCAGCACTCTTGGTAACCCGGCCAGCACTCCTGGTAACCCGGCCATTCAAAACAATGGGGGGATTCGTACCCCTGGTAGCCCGGCCATTCAACTCAATGGGGGGATTAGCACTCCTAATAGCCCGGCCATTAGAACCAATGGGGGGATTCGGACCCCTGGTAGCCCGGCCATTCAACTCAATGGGGGGAATTGGCACTCCTGGTAGACAGGCCATTCAACTCAATGGGGGATTCTCACTCCTGTTAGCCCGGCCATTCAAACCAATGGGGGGGATTCGGACCCTGGTATCCCGGCCATTCAAACCAATGGGGGGATTCGGACCCCTGGTAGCCCAGCCATTCAACTCAATGGGGAATTCGCACTCCTGGTAACCCGGCCAGCACTCCTGGTAACCCGGCCAGCACTCCTGGTAACCTGGCCAGCACTACTGGTAACCCGGCCATTCAACTCAATGGGGAATTCGCACTCCTGGTAACCCGGCCAGCACTCCTGGTAACCCGGCCATTCAACTCAATGGAGAATTCGCACTCCTGGTAACCCGGCCAGCACTCCTGGTAACCCGGCCATTCAACTCAATGGGGAATTCGCACACCTGGTAACCCGGCCATTCAACTCAATGGGGAATTCGCACTCGTGGTAACCCGGCCAGCACTCCTGGTAACCCGGCCAGCACTCCTGGTAACCCGGCCATTCAACTCAATGGGGAATTCGCACTCCTGGTAACCCGGCCAGCACTCCTGGTAACCCGGCCAGCACTCCTGGTAAACCGGCCATTCAACTCAATGGGGAATTCGCACTCCTGGTAACCCGGCCAGCACTCCTGGTAACCCGGCCAGCACTCCTGGTAACCTGGCCAGCACTCCTGGTAACCCGGCCAGCACTCCTGGTAACCCGGCCAGCACTCCTGGTAACCCGGCCAGTCAACTCAATGGAGAATTCACACTCCTGGTAACCCGGCCAGCACTCCTGGTAACCCGGCCAGCACTCCTGGTAACCCGGCCATTCAACTCAATGTGGAATTCGCACTCCTGGTAACCCGGCCAGCACTCCTGGTCACCCGGCCAGCACTCCTGGTAACCTGGCCAGCACTCCTGGTAACCCGGCCAGCACTCTTGGTAACCCGGCCAGCGCTCCTGGTAACCAGGCAATTCAACTCAATGGGGAATTCGCACTCCTGGTAACCCGGCCAGCACTCCTGGTAGTCCGGCCAGCACTCCTGGTAACCCGGCCATTTAACTCAATGGGGAATTCGCACTCCTGGTAACCCGGCCAGCACTCCTGGTAACCCGGCCAGCACTCCTGGTAACCCGGCCAGCACTCCTGGTAACCTGGCCAGCACTCCTGGTAACCCGGCCAGCACTCTTGGTAACCCGGCCAGCACTCCTGGTAACCCGGCCATTCAAAACAATGGGGGGATTCGTACCCCTGGTAGCCCGGCCATTCAACTCAATGGGGGGATTAGCACTCCTAATAGCCCGGCCATTAGAACCAATGGGGGGATTCGGACCCCTGGTAGCCCGGCCATTCAACTCAATGGGGGGAATTGGCACTCCTGGTAGACAGGCCATTCAACTCAATGGGGGATTCTCACTCCTGTTAGCCCGGCCATTCAAACCAATGGGGGGGATTCGGACCCTGGTATCCCGGCCATTCAAACCAATGGGGGGATTCGGACCCCTGGTAGCCCAGCCATTCAACTCAATGGGGAATTCGCACTCGTGGTAACCCGGCCAGCACTCCTGGTAACCCGGCCAGCACTCCTGGTAACCCGGCCATTCAACTCAATGGGGAATTCGCACTCCTGGTAACCCGGCCAGCACTCCTGGTAACCCGGCCAGCACTCCTGGTAAACCGGCCATTCAACTCAATGGGGAATTCGCACTCCTGGTAACCCGGCCAGCACTCCTGGTAACCCGGCCAGCACTCCTGGTAACCTGGCCAGCACTCCTGGTAACCCGGCCAGCACTCCTGGTAACCCGGCCAGCACTCCTGGTAACCCGGCCAGTCAACTCAATGGAGAATTCACACTCCTGGTAACCCGGCCAGCACTCCTGGTAACCCGGCCAGCACTCCTGGTAACCCGGCCATTCAACTCAATGTGGAATTCGCACTCCTGGTAACCCGGCCAGCACTCCTGGTCACCCGGCCAGCACTCCTGGTAACCTGGCCAGCACTCCTGGTAACCCGGCCAGCACTCTTGGTAACCCGGCCAGCGCTCCTGGTAACCAGGCAATTCAACTCAATGGGGAATTCGCACTCCTGGTAACCCGGCCAGCACTCCTGGTAGTCCGGCCAGCACTCCTGGTAACCCGGCCATTTAACTCAATGGGGAATTCGCACTCCTGGTAACCCGGCCAGCACTCCTGGTAACCCGGCCAGCACTCCTGGTAACCCGGCCAGCACTCCTGGTAACCTGGCCAGCACTCCTGGTAACCCGGCCAGCACTCTTGGTAACCCGGCCAGCACTCCTGGTAACCCGGCCATTCAAAACAATGGGGGGATTCGTACCCCTGGTAGCCCGGCCATTCAACTCAATGGGGGGATTAGCACTCCTAATAGCCCGGCCATTAGAACCAATGGGGGGATTCGGACCCCTGGTAGCCCGGCCATTCAACTCAATGGGGGGAATTGGCACTCCTGGTAGACAGGCCATTCAACTCAATGGGGGATTCTCACTCCTGTTAGCCCGGCCATTCAAACCAATGGGGGGGATTCGGACCCTGGTATCCCGGCCATTCAAACCAATGGGGGGATTCGGACCCCTGGTAGCCCAGCCATTCAACTCAATGGGGAATTCGCACTCCTGGTAACCCGGCCAGCACTCCTGGTAACCCGGCCAGCACTCCTGGTAACCTGGCCAGCACTACTGGTAACCCGGCCATTCAACTCAATGGGGAATTCGCACTCCTGGTAACCCGGCCAGCACTCCTGGTAACCCGGCCAGCACTACTGGTAACCCGGCCATTCAACTCAATGGGGAATTCGCACTCCTGGTGACCGGCCAGCACTCCTGGTAACCCGGCTATTCAACTCAATGGGGAATTCACACTCCTGGTAACCCGGTCAGCACTCCTGGTAACCCGGCCATTCAACTCAATGGGGAATTCGCACTCCTGGTAACCCGGCCAGCACTCCTGGTAACCCGGCCAGCACTCCTGGTAACCTGGCCATTCAACTCAATGGGGAATTCGCACTCCTGGTAACCCGGCCAGCACTCCTCCTAACCCGGCCAGCACTCCTCGTAACCCGGTCATTCAACTTAATGGTGAATTCGCACTCCTGGTAACCCGGCCATTCAACTCAATGGGGAGTTCGTACTCCTGGTAACCCGGCCAGCACTCATGGTAACCCGGCCAGCACTCCTGGTAATCCGGCCATTCAACTCAATGGGGAATTCGCACTCCTGGTAACCCGGCCAGCACTCCTGGTAACCCAGCCAGCACTCCTGGTAACCCGGCCAGCACTCCTGGTAACCCGGCCATTCAACTCAATGGGGAATTCGCACTCCTGGTAACCCGGCCAGCACTCCTGGTAACCCGGCCATTCAACTCAATGGGGAATTCGCACTCCTGGTAACCCGGCCAGCACTCCTGGTAACCCGGCCAGCACTCCTGGTAACCTGGCCATTCAACTCAATGGGGAATTCGCACTCCTGGTAACCCGGCCAGCACTCCTGGTAACCTGGCCATTCAACTCAATGGGGAATTCGCACTCCTGGTAACCCGGCCAGCACTCCTCCTAACCCGGCCAGCACTCCTCGTAACCCGGTCATTCAACTTAATGGTGAATTCGCACTCCTGGTAACCCGGCCATTCAACTCAATGGGGAGTTCGTACTCCTGGTAACCCGGCCAGCACTCATGGTAACCCGGCCAGCACTCCTGGTAATCCGGCCATTCAACTCAATGGGGAATTCGCACTCCTGGTAACCCGGCCAGCACTCCTGGTAACCCAGCCAGCACTCCTGGTAACCCGGCCAGCACTCCTGGTAACCCGGCCATTCAACTCAATGGGGAATTCGCACTCCTGGTAACCCGGCCAGCACTCCTGGTAACCCGGCCATTCAACTCAATGGGGAATTCGCACTCCTGGTAACCCGGCCATTCAACTCAATGGAGAAATCGCACTCCTGGTAACCCGGCCAGCACTCCTGGTAACCCGGCCAGCACTCCTGGTAACCCGGCCATTCAACTCAATGGGGAATTCGCACTCCTGGTAACCCGGCCAGCACTCCTGGTAACCCGGCCATTCAACTCAATGGGGAATTCGCACTCCTGGTAACCCGGCCAGCACTCCTGGTAACCCGGCCATTCAACTCAATGGGGAATTCGCACTCCTGGTAACCCGGCCAGCACTCCTGGTAACCCAGCCAGCACTCCTGGTAACCCGCCCAGCACTCCTGGTAACCCGCCCAGACTTGGAAAAAAATCTGACAACCAGGCCAGGGAGGGGAGGGGGCCGTCTGCCCGAGGAGGCCGCCCCGAACCGCCTCTTTGTCAGACATAAGTGTGGCAAGCCTCCCTTGTTAGGCCCTTTAGGTGCCTCGTCTGAAATGGGACCTTCTGAAATCGTACCCTGTAACTTATGCGGTTTGGGTGCAAAGTGCACAAAAGGCGACCCGGGTACCCTATCTACAGCGCCCCCCCGACGGTGGCCCGCGGTACTGCACCCCTGGTAACCCGGCCCATTGAAATGTATGGGGCCTATTCAACTCAATGGGAGATTGATACTCCTGGTGGCCCGGCCATTCAACTCAATGGGGCTTTGAAATATTTCGGGCAGGCGTCAGACTTGGAAAAAAATCTGACAACCAGGCCAGGGAGGGGAAGGGGCCATCTGGCTGAGGAGGCCGCCCCGAACCTCCTCTTTGTCGGACATAAGTGTGGCGAGCCTCCCTTTTTTGATCCTGGAAGTGCCTCGTCTGAAATGGGACCCTTCTAAAATCGTACCCCATACCTTTTGTGGTTTGGGTGCAAAAGTGCCCGAAAGGTGACCCGAGTACCCTATCTGCAACGCCCCCCCCCGAAACGGTGGCCCACGGTACTGCACCCCTGGTAACCCAGCCCATTGAAATGTATGGTGCCCTCGAAAGTTTTTTGTTGTATATTTGAAAGATTTTTTTTTTTGTCATTGAAGATATGCTTCTTTGTGTGTCTAGAACAAAATGAATTACTTTATGAATTACGTTTTGTGTGCGTAAGTCACATTTTGTGTGAGAAGATCAGGTTTTGTGTACGTCGATCACGTTTTTAGTGTTTTACGGGTTTTGGCATGATTCTAACTCCATAGTGACACGCTTGTCGAAGATCATCATGACCATGTTCTGTATTTTATAGCTCATTTTTATGTTCATGTCATTTAAAAGAACATAAGTGAAATTGTGTAGTGATATTTGTGTCGTATGCAGGCAGACGGTTCATTTTTGACGCATCGAAGAAACGGTGTGTACAGCGTCATATGAAATAGACAACATGGACAAGCGATCAAAACATTACATTAGTATTTACGATACATTATTACATTGGTCTACATTACATACAAGGCGCTGGCGCATGTCACAACTTTTAATTCCTTACTCGGTGTGACTGTGAGTGAAGGAGCAGAAGAGCTTGTCAATAATTCTCCGCGGGGCATCGTGCCTGCTCCCCACTTGAGTTTGACATGGTTTAGTGTGTGAATGTAGTAATTTGAATTAAAAGTAGAAATAAATTCATTAAGAAATAGACCCTGTCGAATTCCTCTGTCTGTTTGGATTACAATTCGCCGGAATCCGGGACCGATTCTGCTCCATAATGTAGGTTGACTGTTCTTTTCACTTTCGTGCTGAATGGTGTATTTCAACTTTTTTCGTTGATATGTCCGTCCATCCATTAGAAGATCCGCTTATCCTCACAACATTTATATAAATCATTCGTGAATTACGCTAGAGGCGAGGAAATTCAGGTTGTTTTTTTAAAGAGTTGCGAAAGAGGCGGCGCTAGCTAGCGGCTAGGCTAAAAACACTTCCTCTAGTTATGAGGCATATTGTCTGATAATTTCTTATTTTCATGCACTTCCATTACAATTTGGAGTTTTGTGCTGCTTGGAAATTAAACTAGAGACCTCAAGGAGGCGTGAATTACGTTAGAGGCGAGGAAATTCGAGTTGTTTTTTAAAGAGTTGCATAAGAGGTGGTGCTAGCTAGCGGCTAGGCTAAAAATACTTCCTCTAGTTATGAGGCATATAGTCTGATAATTTCTTATTTTCATACACTTCTATTACAATTTGGACTTTTGTGCTTCTTGGAAATTAAACGAGACCTCAAGGAGGCTATTTGTGGAGAAATCTCAAAATGGACACATAAAGTCCAAATATCATCCATATCTCTAGATTGATTCTGCCAATATGCGGACCCTTTTGCCGGAGCGGGTCACAGGTAGTATAGACCCTTCCAGCCGACGTCACTGCTTAGCTCCCTTGGCGCCTCCCGGAGGGCAAACAACCCATAACAAATGAATGTAGACGGCTTGATTTTCAGCGAGCGTTTCGTGTCACACAAAAGTCCAGAGTAGGACACAACATTACTGAGAATCATTGAAACCAGTCGTTTGAAGCCGCGAGCTACAAAAAAAAGTTGTAGTTTCACGCTAGCCACCATGCTAGTCTTTTACTCCTCACTGTCTTTCGCGGGGTTTAGAATCGCCGCCGTCAGCCGAAAGAATGCTCTCATCTCTCTTTGAGCCAATTAGAGCATCCGTTGGCCGCGCACGTTCACCATAGCATTGGTCGCTGATTTATCAACTGTTTGACCTATTTTCTAGCTCACACTGATTGTTTTCTAATTCACTCGCATTGACGCCCTCCCCCTACCGCAAGGGGCTCACTTCAATATGACGTCACACTGGAAGGGTCTATAGTGGTTGGTGTGCTTGCTTTGTACGCAGCAAGGCACTGGTTCAAAAGCAACCTGGGTTTATTTTTTCCCCCTCCTCATTTCCTCTCTCTTTTCTCTCTCCTCCCCTACTCTTCCACGATTTCTTGCGGCAAGGAGACATTTTGTTTCAAATGTTTATTGAAGGATTGGCTTGCGTCAAGTTGCGTGGCGTACTCAGAGGAGTGCTCAAACACAGTTTTTTTTTGTTTTTTTTTAAATGTGTATTGTACGCAATATTTAAAAAACACCATGGGAGCAATCATCTGAAGCTGCTTTTCTATTGGCTGCTGCTCGATGACGTCACTTCTGTGTGACATACTTTCAAACATCACTATTCTCATTATTCCGGTTTATATCAAAATAAATATACAAAAAAAATCACATTTAAAATCATCCCCAAGGGCTCATGCATTAACTTAATTACCAAAGACTAAAACGGAGAACATGTTTGCTATAATTAGTTTTAGTTAGTTTTGTAAACATAAAATGTAGTTTCAGTTAATTTTCATTTTTTAAAACGGATGTTCGTTTTTATTTTATTTTGGTAACAATATTGTTTTTGAATTTTAGTTTTTGTTTTTCATTAGTTTTAGTTAACTAAAATAACTTTTTAATGGCACCAGTTTTTCGATACCCTCCCTTCTTACTTTCACCATCTCCAAAAAATTTTGCGTTGTTTATTTTATTTGAACTCAGTCAAATGCCATTTTTAGCATATGTCGCGGGCCACTGAAAAATGGACGGCGGGCCGCAAATGGTCCCCGGGCCATAGTTTGGACACCACTGCCATAACCGGAAAATGCGATGCAATATGAGCTTTTCCCAGAAGCACGTCACAGCTATTTGTGCATAGAGTCCATTCAATTTTCTCACATATTTTGTATACTTTTTATTGTTCGAATAAAGTTTATAAGAAGAAGAAAAAAAGTCACCTCGGTTGCATGTAGTGATATTTAAGGTCCAACAGTATTCAGTGACTGTATCAACACACTTCATGACGCCTCATTGACCCATCACTAAAGCATACCATTTGACACCAATTTGCACAAGGATGCCACAACAGTGCACATGAGAGAGAGAGAGAGAGCATCTGCCTAATTACGGGCACACAGCCCCCTGGTAGAGAGTGTAGCTCCATTCTGCCACATCTACCTGCAGGTTTTGCATCTGCGCTCCGATGATGGACACACTTACACCAAGGTCTAAAAACACCAATCAGGACATTGGACACAGGATGTACTTGCTGTAAATGGTGTTCATGCTGGCCTACAGGCAAAGGAAGATGATGCACATTAGAGTGGCGGCCTGCTGTGGCACAAATAGTCCCATGCAGCTCCTGCTGGCTAGTGCATGGTTGTTCTACTATAGACGAGGGCTGACCCGCTGGTTTAAGGCCAGTTGCAGAAGGTGCACTAGATCTGGCAAGATTCCTCAACCCTGCAGAGCAAGCTGCCGAGGCAGAGGGTAGAGATGTTTCAGGTACCAAAAGCCACAAATCACCATTACCAAGGGTATTCTCACACACTCTCCCCCTGACTTTCGCCACACTGAGTTTTGGGTGAGTTTGTGTGTGTGTGTGCGTAAGATCCAAATTTTGAAGAACACACTTATGTTGCCAGGTACAGCCAGCCAGCAAATAATTGACTTTTAGATATAGTGTCAAGGCGGAAAGCATCAAAATTTGGCAGAGCTGTCACCTGGCTGATTGGCTTGCTGGCTATGTGAGAAAGAAAGCTCTGCTGACCTGGGTGCATCCAAATGAGATATTGGCATGGCTGAATGTATGATACACTGGGAGCCCCACTCTAGCGTACTCACACTGCTGCTCTGATCCTGGCCGCTGCTCAGGTCAGACCAACACAATGTATCAGCGGGGGAGACAGCATTTCCACATCCTCATTAAGCTGCCAAGAATAGCAAGAGTAGAACCCACTGAGAATTTCTTTTTTTTTTAACAGCTTTTTGTTTGTTGTACATTTTTACATCGATTATACTGATTATATGTCGCTGCCATCCATATCGATGCATTTTTGAAGTGGAGTGTAAGAATTCTGAGGTATCTAATAATTTTCTCATCATAAAATGAACTTGAACATCTTAAAATAACTTCATTTGACATCTCAAACCACATATGATTGTTGTCATGCCTTCATCTATTTTTATACCAATGTCAACCTTACCTTTTAAACTACAGCAAAGGATGAAAGGAAGAAGAGATTGGGAATAACAAATTAGATGTTGGCGAAAAATGCAGCATTGATATTGAGTTGAGGGAATGAGGTTACCATCTCCGGCAATGATAACCTGAGGGACGAGGCTTCACATTCCTACTTTGCCTGATTGTCACTTTTGGAAAATCATTTTAGGAAGCTGTGAAGCCACATCATGGCTTATGACATGCCTCCATTCTAATACAAGGGTCGCAGGGGGTACTGGAGCCTATCTCAGCTGGCTTTGGGCAGTAGGCCTGGGACTGGTTGCCAGCCAATTGCAGGGCATATATATATATAAATATATATATATATATATATATATACATTTTCTTGACTGCTTTATCCTCACAAGGGTCGCCGGGGGTGCTGGAGCCTATCTCAGCTGGCTTTGGGCAAGAGGTAGGGAAGACTCTGGACTGGTTGCCAGCCAATCGCAGTCAACACATATATATATATAGGTGTTAAAAAAATTGATTCGGCAATATATCGTGATACTACATCGCGCAATTCTCGAATCGATTCAATAGGCGGCTGAATCGATTTTTAAACTTCCATTTTTAATGGAAAAATATTCAACAAAACGTCTTACTTCGCATTAGGGTTCACACCTTAAGCATGGAATAATGTTATATGAACGGAACATTAAGCCTTAATATTTTATTTTAATGCTGTTCAAACATGAAAGAGATTACAACCTGTATAAGACTGACGTTTCAGATAAATAAATAATACATTTTCATATAAATCTTACACTCTACAAGTTTACTGATTAGTATTTTCTAAAGTTGAATGAAAAAAATCGCAACAATCGACTCATAAATTCGTATCGGGATTAATCGGTATCGAATCGAATCGTGACCTGTGAATCGTGATACGAATCAAATCGTCAGGTACTAGGCAATTCACACCCCTAATATATATACATCCATCCATCCATCCATTTTCTTGGCCACTTATTCCTCACAAGGGTCGCGGGGGGTGCTGGCGCCTATCTCAGCTGCTGGGCACCCTGGACTGGTTGCCAGCCAATCGCAATATATATATATATATATATATATATATATATATATATATATATATATATATATATATATATATATATATATATATATATATATATATATATATATATATATATATATATAGGGCGGCACGGTAGTCGAGTGGTTAGCACGTCCGCTTCTGAGGTCTCCGGTTCGAGTCCAGGCTCGGACCTTCCTGGGTGGAGTTTGCATGTTCTCCCCATGCCCGCGTGGGTCTTCTCTGGGTACTCCGGTCTCCTCCCACATTCCAAAGACATGCATGGCAGGTTAATTGGGCGCTCCGAATTGTCCCTAGGTGTGCGTGTGAGTGTGGATGGTTGTTCGTCTCTGTGTGCCCTGCGATTGGTTGGCAACCAGTCCAGGGTGTCCCCCGCCTACTGCCCAGAGCCAGCTGAGATAGGCGCCAGCAGCCCCCGTGACCCTTGTGAGGAATAAGCGGTCAAGAAAATGGATGGATGGATATATATACATATATATATATATATATATATATATATATATATATTAGAGCTGTCAAACGATTACATTTTTTAATCAGATTAATCACATCTTAGAATTTTGATTAATCATGATTAATCACTGACTTAAAAAAAGCTTTATTACCCTACATATTTTGCCTGCTAAATTTGAAGCGCGTCTATTATGTTAATTTTTGCGACATTGAATATTATGAGGACGTCTTCAAAAATTTATATCCACACGCTCATCCTGCTTTTTCTTATCAATTCATTATTTGCATAATTTCAAATGGGAAAAAAATGACCAATGGCATATGTAAAAATTTATTAAATGCTTAACTTTAATGCATGTAGTTATGTTTATTGCTCAAACTCCAACAGCTACCTTTAATGTAACCATCCACTGTCGGCTAAAAAGGATCATCTGCGGTCAAAATTAATAGTGTGATTAATCTGTGGTAATACAATGATTAATGCGATGATTTTTTTGTGATTAATTAATTAGTTAACGCTTTGACTTTGACAGCACTTGTCATGGTTCGGTTCTCAGCCTGTTGTGCTTTTTTGTGTGTGTGTTCCAGTGCCAACAACGAGGGGGGCGTTCCCCAGCCCCGCACCTGCATCGCGTTGGCAATTAGGCCTTTAAAAGGACTCCGAGCTGCACAGCAAGCTGTCGGATTATTATTTGCTCACCATTGTGTCCAAGTGTTCTCCGCGTTCTCCTGTTGGTAAAGTTGTTTTGAATCTGCCGTCGCCCTTAGTTAAGTTTTATTCACGTGTGTGTTTCCGCGTCGCCTTTTGTTGATATTCCCGAGTTGATTGATACCGTGTGCATTTCGAGTCGTCCTTGCCGGTTGCAAGTGTTTTGTGTTTTATAGTCCTTGCCTTTTGCAAGTGGTTTTTTGTTACGTTAGTTCTCCTTGCTGTTTGCAAGCGTTTTTGGTTACGTTAGTTCTCCTTGCCGTTTGCAAGCGTTTTTGGTTATGTTAGTTCTCCTTGCAGTTGCAAGCGTTTTTTGTTACATTCGCGTTCCCTGCCTTTTGCAGGTGTTTTGTGTTTTCCAATTTGTCCTTGCCTTTTGCAAGTGTTTTCTGTTACTTCCGTGTCTCCTGCCTGTGTGCAGGGGCACCTCTGTGAACTTCGCTGACTTGCCTGCGAGCAAGCTTTTTGCAATCGGTTTATCACCAAAAATAAATCGAGATTGTTTTCCTCTTCTGAGCCTGCATTTCTGGGATCTGTTTTTCACCGACTCTGCTGAGTCGTGTCAGAATAATCCGACCATGGATCCCGCAGACTCAGAAGAGGTGAGAAGGGCCTTGGCCAGTCAGGGACAACGGGTCGGGCAAACCGAGACCACCTTGGCCGGTCTCCACGAGGTGGTGGGCAGGCTTGCTCATCGGTGTGAGGAGATGTTCGGGAGGCTCGAGCAACTCAGTTCCCGCGGGGTGCACAACCCGGAACTTCCGCGTTCGGACACTGCTATGTCGGCGCTCCCGGCTACACCTAGAGAACCCGTTTTGCCCCACCCGTCACGCTACGATGGACAGCCTGGAGGTTGCGCTCAATTTTTGCATCAGTGTTCGCTCATTTTCGACCAGCAACCTTTTACTTACGCCCGTGATCAGTCCAAAGTAGCGTTCATTATGAGCCTCCTGTCTGGTCAAGCCGCTACATGGGCGATGGTGGTGAGCAACGCGCGACCAGACCTTCGGTCCTCTTTCCCCAATTTTGTTGGTGAATTTCAACGCGTGTTCGATCATCCGGTTAGGGGGAGAGAGGCCGGGGGTCGGTTGCTAGATTTAGTACAGGGGGGGAGATCGGTCGCCGATTATTCGATCGAATTTCGCATATTGGCCGCCGAGAGCGGGTTTGGGGACTGTGAGTTGCGGAGTATCTTTCGTCGGGGACTGAATACGCAACTCAAG
This sequence comes from Festucalex cinctus, assembly GCF_051991245.1. Lineage (NCBI taxonomy): Eukaryota > Metazoa > Chordata > Actinopteri > Syngnathiformes > Syngnathidae > Festucalex > Festucalex cinctus. The sequence goes on from NC_135417.1 coordinate 26,413,696, forward strand.
GATGAACTGGCAGTTCGCGATGACACGAGCTCTCTAGAGGGACTTATTGAACTAACGATCCGTTTGGATAACCGGGTACGGGAACGTTGCCGGGAGCGTGCGGTGGAGCGGCGTGGCGCGGCCGTCAACAACGACACGTCCAGACTCACTCTCAACGACGTCGTTGAAGCACGCACCTTTCCAGGACCTCCGGACAACGGAAGGGAGCCCATGCAAATGGGTGGCGGACGCCTGCACCCTGAGGAGCGTCGTCGCCGGTGGCTCGCTGGAGCCTGCCTCTACTGCGGTCAACCCGGGCATCGAGTGGCGTCGTGCCCAGCGCGACCTTCACACAGGACGCGGCCGACCGCTCGACTGGGGGGCCGTGCCGATGAGTCCCTGGAGTCCGAGATGGATGCAAATCGGGGTAAGCAGGAACCGGGGAGAACCGAACCAAGCCCGTCGGCGGGGTCTACTCTCAGTGATAAACGGCTAGAATTGTCGGGGGAGCTGTCAGGATACGGGTTGAGTCTTAGGGTAAGTGCGCTAATCGATTCAGGGGCAGATGATTGTTTCATAGACCCGTGTGTTGTAGAAGCGTTAGGAAGCCCGGTAGAGACCTTAGAGAAGGTCAAGAAGGTTTTCGACCTCAACGGGCGCCTGCTGGCGGAGGTACGACTGTCAACCGGTCCTCTCCTCTTGAGACTCTCGGGAAATCACGAGGAGAGAAGGAGGTTTTTCATTATGCCGTCCCGTTCTGCGCCCCTAGTGTTGGGCCTTCCCTGGCTAAAAATGCATAATCCAGATATTGATTGGGAGAAGCCGGCCTTAGAAAACTGGAGTCCCTTCTGCCATGCCCATTGTCTGAAGTCGGCAGGAGGGGCAACATCGGTACCAGCTAGAGTAACTTCAGAACCGGTTTGCCTTGACCACGTTCCCGAGGAATACCACGATTTAAGTAAAGTATTTAGTAAAGATCGCGCGCGAGCGTTGCCGCCCCATAGGCCGTATGATTGTGCGATTGAGCTGATTCCCGATGCACCGTTGCCTGGTTCTCGCCTATATCAGGTGTCCCAGCCGGAACAGGACGCTTTACGGGAGTATATTACCGAGTCGCTAGCTACTGGTCAGATTCGCCCGTCAAAGTCCCCCGTAGGGGCCGGTTTTTTCTTCATCGAGAAGAAGGATAAGTCACTCCGTCCTTGCGTCGACTATCGCGGTCTGAATGAGATTACGGTCAAGAATAAATACCCCCTTCCCCTGTTAGACTCTGCATTCGCCCCGCTGCAGTCGGCCCGAATTTTTACTAAACTAGATCTGCGAAGCGCCTATCATTTGGTGAGAATACGTGAAGGGGACGAGTGGAAGACTGCATTTAAGACTCCACTCGGACATTTTGAGTATTGTGTTATGCCCTTTGGTCTGACTAACGCCCCAGCAGTGTTCCAATGTTTGATTAATGATGTCCTCCGGGACATGCTGAACATTTTTTGTTTTGTTTACCTAGACGATATCCTGATTTTCTCCCGCGACGTGCATGAGCATAGACAACATGTTCGCTTGGTCCTTCAGCGCCTCTTAGAAAATCGACTTTATGTTAAAGCAGAGAAGTGTGAGTTCCACGCTAAGTCGGTGCAATTCCTGGGTTTCATCATAGAGGGAGGGCAACTACGGGCAGATCCGGTCAAGACTCAGGCCGTGGTCGATTGGCCGACTCCCAAGACTCGTAAGCAGCTACAACGTTTTCTGGGTTTCGCTAATTTCTATCGTCGCTTTATTAAGGACTATAGCTTACGGGCAGCCCCCCTTACTAAACTGACATCAAGCAAAGTACCTTTTAGGTGGTCACCTGGCGCCGAAAATGCATTTTTGGAATTAAAGCAGCAGTTTGTAAACCCGCCAGTGCTTATCCACGCTAATACGGACTTGTCTTTTGTGGTCGAGGTTGACGCGTCGGATTCAGGAGTGGGGGCGGTCCTGTCCCAGCGGTCGCCAGAAGACGGGAAGCTCCATCCCTGCGCCTTCTTCTCCCGGCGACTGAGTCCCGCAGAGGCCAACTACGACGTCGGGAATCGGGAACTGTTGGCGATTGTCTTGGCTCTGCAAGAATGGCGACACTGGCTGGAGGGCGCCAAGGAACCCTTTAAGGTTTTGACGGACCACAAAAACCTGGCATACCTTCGGTCAGCCAAGAGACTCAACTCGCGACAGGCACGCTGGGCCTTACTGTTTACACGGTTCAACTTTGTTGTGGACTATCGCCAGGGATCACGGAACCAGAAGCCAGACGCTTTGTCCTGGATCCACGATGCGGCCACGCCGGAGGCTGGAACTGAACCGGTCCTACCCGCACATTGCTTCGTGGGGGCAGTTCGATGGGAGGTTGAGAAGAGAGTCACTGAAGCACAGGAAGGGATCGCTGTTCCTGAGGAGTGCCCGGCAGAGAAACTGTTCGTCCCTGACCCTGTGCGGGCTGAGGTCCTCCGGTGGGGTCACACCTCACGAGTTGCCTGTCATCCAGGAATTAACCGGACTATTGCCTTGATCGGCCAGCGATTCTGGTGGCCCGACATGAAGAGAGACGTTACTGAGTTCATCAAGGCATGTACCGCTTGTGCGTGCAGGAAATCGTCCCACCAGCCGCCGATGAGATTGTTAAGGCCGCTACCCATCCCGTCGCGGCCATGGTCGCACATCGCACTGGACTTCATCACCGGCCTTCCTCGATCCAGGGGAAACACGGTGATTATGACCGTGGTCGACCGGTTTTCAAAGCTGACTCACTTTGTTGCCCTCTCCAAACTGCCGTCATCTTGGGAGACTGCACAACTCCTCGTCCGTCATGTATTCAGGCTCCATGGCATCCCGGTGGACTTGGTGTCCGACCGTGGACCACAATTCATCTCCCAGGTCTGGAGGAAGTTCTGCAAGCTGTTGGGCGCCACAGCCAGTTTGTCGTCTGGGTATCATCCCCAGACCAACGGCCAGACTGAGAGGGCCAACCAGGACCTCGAAGCTGCCCTCCGTTGTGTTTGCCTGCACATTCCTGAGTCCTGGTCCTCGCACCTCTCCTGGATCGAGTACGCCACGAACACTTTGCCGTCATCGGCAACAGGACACTCACCCTTTATGGCAGCATACGGCTATCAGCCACCTCTGTTTCCATCGCAAGAAGGTCCCATCGAACTGCCCACCATTCAACATCACCTACGGCGAGCCCACAAGGTATGGCGGGAGACCCGAGCGGCGCTTTCCCGTTCAGCGGCCCGCAATAAGGAAATTGCGGACCGTCGGCGGCGTCCGGAACCTTCGTACCAGCCAGGAGACAAGGTCTGGCTCTCATCCCGGGACATGCGTCTGGCTGGTTGCTCAAAGAAGTTGGGTCCGCGCTACATCGGACCATTTGAAATACTCACCATCATCAACCCCGTGACTGTGAAACTCCGTCTGCCGCCTTCACTCAAGGTACATCCAGTGTTCCACGTTTCCCTCCTCAAGCCAGAGACTCCCAGCCCGCTGAACCCGCCTGCACCCGCTCCGCCTCCTCCCCGAGTGGTCGATGGGTATCCTGTTTACACGGTCAGGGAAATCTTGGACTCAAGGTGCAGGGGCCGGGGCTTCCAGTATCTGGTCGACTGGGAAGGTTACGGACCGGAGGAGCGGCAATGGATCCCCCGCTCCTGGATCCTGGACCCGTCTTTGCTCGACACCTTCTATGCTGCTCATCCAGATAAGCCAGGTGGTCCGCCAAGGGGCGTCCGTTAAGGGGGGGGTACTGTCATGGTTCGGTTCTCAGCCTGTTGTGCTTTTTTGTGTGTGTGTTCCAGTGCCAACAACGAGGGGGGCGTTCCCCAGCCCCGCACCTGCATCGCGTTGGCAATTAGGCCTTTAAAAGGACTCCGAGCTGCACAGCAAGCTGTCGGATTATTATTTGCTCACCATTGTGTCCAAGTGTTCTCCGCGTTCTCCTGTTGGTAAAGTTGTTTTGAATCTGCCGTCGCCCTTAGTTAAGTTTTATTCACGTGTGTGTTTCCGCGTCGCCTTTTGTTGATATTCCCGAGTTGATTGATACCGTGTGCATTTCGAGTCGTCCTTGCCGGTTGCAAGTGTTTTGTGTTTTATAGTCCTTGCCTTTTGCAAGTGGTTTTTTGTTACGTTAGTTCTCCTTGCTGTTTGCAAGCGTTTTTGGTTACGTTAGTTCTCCTTGCCGTTTGCAAGCGTTTTTGGTTATGTTAGTTCTCCTTGCAGTTGCAAGCGTTTTTTGTTACATTCGCGTTCCCTGCCTTTTGCAGGTGTTTTGTGTTTTCCAATTTGTCCTTGCCTTTTGCAAGTGTTTTCTGTTACTTCCGTGTCTCCTGCCTGTGTGCAGGGGCACCTCTGTGAACTTCGCTGACTTGCCTGCGAGCAAGCTTTTTGCAATCGGTTTATCACCAAAAATAAATCGAGATTGTTTTCCTCTTCTGAGCCTGCATTTCTGGGATCTGTTTTTCACCGACTCTGCTGAGTCGTGTCAGCACTATATATATATATATATATATATATATATATATATATATATATATATGTATGTATACACACATATATACAGGACTGTCTCAGAAAATTTGAATATTGTGGTAAAGTCCATTATTTTCTGTAATGCAATTAAATAAGCAAAATGCCATACATTCTGGATTCATTACTAATCAACTGAAATATTGCAAGCCTTTTATTGTTTTAATATTGCTGATTATGGCATTTTCAGCCAAATATCTTATCTCTAAATATTAGAATATTTCCTCAGACCAAGTCAAAAAATGCCATAATCAGCAATATTAAAACAATAAAAGGCTTGCAATATTTCAGTTGATTTGTAATGATTCCAGAATGTATGGCATTTTTGCTTATTTAATTGCATTACAGAAAATAATGGACTTTACCACAATATTCTAATATTCTGAGACAGTCCTGTATATACTAAGAGGTTTAACATTCAAATGATTCTTTAACAGTGAAGACTGTTAGACCCGGTGGTGATTGAAAATGAAATAAATCACAAATAAGTGCCATGAACTTCTTCCCTGTCCGCTTTTACTGATATGAATGACTGGCACTGCACCGAAGCCCCGCCCGTTTCGGATGCGTCTAAACCCAAAGGTAACGCACCTTGCACAATAGAATAACGTCACATCCTCATCTTCAGCGGTGGTCGTCTGCCTCAAGTACTGTTTTGCACTGTCTATGCTTGTGTTGTTGTCAAGTCGAGTCAAATCAAGTCATCTTTATTACCCACAACATTCCCTTCTGATTCAAATCTGCAAAAGACGTTTGTGGAATGTACTATGTTGTCCCAATGATTGGAGCCGGAGATAAGTTGCGGATTCTGGAAGCGGCATGTTATTTGTACATAAGAGAGGCTGCCTTCACTTCAAACCGGTGATGAGCTACTTCGGTGTTTGCAAAGCTAGCAGGCTAATCCCAGGAATGTTTTACGATCTTCGCATGTTGCCTGCGTTGAGCTTGACATATTAAGTTAGAAAATTACAAACATTTTTCTTACCATTCGTCTTAAAACGAGTAACGTTTTGACGTGTGTTATGTTAAATATTGGTAACTCCAATGTTAGCTTGCTTCAGTTGGCTGAAGGAACAATAGTTTTGCTTCCAAGAACTGCATGCAACAAAGACTGCCTAGCATCGCGTTTAGTGTTTTTCCGTTATCTAATAGTTTTTGTTTTGTTGTGTTTTTAAGTCTTAAACGCTCTTTTTTTTATTCGCGTAATGGATACTGGCTAAAAATTAAAGGTAACGCTGCATACATTGGTAAGATAATTTGACATATCGGTTGTATCAGGTAAACTTCAGCCACTCAGTCGGTGGAGGACTGACAAGAAGACGGACTTGATGAACATTAGAAATCGCCCACATGCTTTGGATCAGTTCCCGGACTTGTGAAAGGCATCTAAAGCTGAAGGTGGCAGACTTGCAACCCGTGGGAAGATGGCGGAGCTCTCCCACAGACGGTGGTGAAGCCAAAACTTCGGAACTTTTTGGATTTATACCCGAACATCTTGGCTCACATTGTCGGACACATGCAGGCCAAAAAACGTTACTTGGTCTTGTTTTCTGCCGGCGTGTGTCTCCTACTGCTTTTTTCTTTCGGGGGTATTGAAGTCCCACTTTCCAGACGAGGTGTCAGCCGGCGTGATGCGCGGACTCTTCACCCCGCGGCGCGGTGGCGTCGCGCCCCGGCGGTCATTCAACCTTTCAGCGCCGGGGAGCAAGACCCCAATGACGATGTCAATGGGCACATATCTCCTCGTCAAAAGAGAGAAGCAATACCAGGCCTTTTCTCTGGGAAACGCTGCCGAATGGAGTCCTGCTTTGACTTTTCTCTTTGCGAGAGAAACGGCTTCAAAGTTTACATCTATCCCCAGCAAAAGGGAGAAAAAATGTCGGAGAGCTATCAGAACATTTTGTCATCTATTGAAGGCTCCAGGTTTTTCACGCCGTATCCAGGCCGGGCATGTCTGTTTGTCCTGGGTTTGGACACTTTGGACAGGGACCAGCTGTCACCACAATACGTGCACAACCTAAAGGCAAAGGTCCAGAGTCTTCCTCTGTGGAATAATGGTAAAAACCACATCATCTTCAACTTATACTCCGGCACCTGGCCTGACTACACGGAAGACCTGGGCTTCGACATTGGCCTTGCCATGTTGGCTAAGGCCAGCATCAGCACAGAGAACTTTCGGCCCAAATTTGATATATCCATCCCTCTTTTCTCAAATGAACACCCCAGGACAGGGGGGGAACGGGGCTACCTTAAACATAACACCATGCCCCCATTTAGGAAGTACTTGCTGGTGTTCAAGGGAAAGAGATATTTAACTGGAATAGGGTCTGACACAAGGAACGCTTTGTATCATGTGCATAACGCAGAGGACGTGGTCCTTCTCACCACCTGCAAGCATGGGCGGGACTGGCAGAAGCACAAAGATGCACGCTGCGATAAAGACAATGCAGAATATGACAGGTGAGTACCATTTTGACCATCATGTTCTTAGAAACGGCTCTGGTCGTTTTTTCGGGTCTGAGTCACTAGAAATGTCAGAATGGTTTTTTTTCTAATTAGGGCCCGAGCAGCGACCGCTGCGAGGTCCCTCTTGTTTTTGTAACCCCGGGTTTTCACCGGATGCGGTTGCGGTGCGGTGCGTCTTGACTGCGTGCTCCGGACGGGTCAATTTTTTTGTCAATCCACACCGGCTCCGCACAGCTGCGGTCCGGCAGCTCCGTCGCCGCCCACTTCCCAACGTGTCTCGCGGGACCGCGCGCGCGCGATCATGTGGCATTTCACAACGACAAACATACAGAAAGTCTGCTCAACAGAGAAGCAGAAAGAGAGGTGGACTTCTTTTGATTTAACCTTTTCTTCTTCTTCTGCTATGAGATTCCATGCAGCATCCTTTTTTTGGTTGTCCTTGTAAAGTATATTAATAACGAGAGTCGGGTCAGTGCGGGTCCACTCTTTATTTCTGTCTTCCGCGTCCGGCTGCCGCTCAGTACGGCAAGCGAGACGGGCACAACAAGCAATCGCGAACATCAAACTCACAATACATTACAGTCCTTATAAAAAGGATGTGCCGTGTCATATATTATTTTGTGGTTTTCCACCTCCAATATAAACCTCTCCTCGTCCATGTTCGCTGGTGTCTAAACCGTAAATGAGCACATGGCCCGGCGACGCCCACGTCACGTTTTGCTGAAAAACTTGCGAAATAGGAGCTGGCGAGTGTTTTATTCTGAAAGGTAACCGGAAATTTATTTTGAAACTGCCTCGGTCTTCCTGTCCCGTTCGATGTGTTTTGTGCTAGCTTGCCATTTGCCGGAGGCCTACCGCTGCGGCGTCCGGCAAAAATAGAAAATAGGTCTATCCTTGCGGAAGGCTTGCGGCACGCCGCAGGCCTTCCGCAGTCGACACGCAACGCACCCGCAAGCGGTGTAAACTGCACCATTCGAATGAATGGAATCTAATTGCTTGCGTCGCCGGAACGCACCGCAACCGCACCGCAACCGCATCCGGTGAAAACCCGGGGTAAGAATTCTTCTTCTTCTTCTTCTTCTTCTCCGTAAACGATCGCATTTTTGAGGGCCTAAACATTTACGAAAACTCACCAAACTTTGCAGTCTCTTCGTGCCCGGCGAAAAATTTGATATTATGTAGTTGGCATAACAATGCGACTCTATAGCGCCCCCTAGCGTAGAAAAATAAAACCCAATCCCGGCCTGTTTGACCGAGAGCTACGAAAATTGACAGGCACGTGTAGCACCCCGAGACGCACAAAAAAGTCAGTGGAAGCCATTCCCTAAAATGTACAGGAAGTGAGCTATGAATTTTTGAATGTCCAATTTTGGCCCATTTTGGCACATTCACTGTGGTCATACTTTTTCCCCCTTTGCAAATACTTTTCAGCCAGTTGACTTCAAACTTGCCATGTATCATCTCAAGACCCAAGACAACAAGTGGGCAAAAAATCTTGACTTTTTGAAATACTATATGACGGGAGCGGGGCATCAATTATTGCCTTTAAAATTTCATTTGTCCAGAAAGATAAAATGCTGAATAACTCCCCTGTACAAGCTCCAAAAATTCTCAAATTTCTCATGCAACTTCAAGGTCACGGCCTGAAACATCTATATGATAAAATTTTGTTATATATATAGCGCCACCAAGTGGTGACAATAAATGTCATACTTTACGTTTTTAGCTACTGTGCCAAGCTTTTTGAAGGGATCCAGTTGAAAATTGGTCAGACAAGCCTTAAGATGTTGATCATGCCACACACCGAATATTGTAACTTTTCGCCAAAGGGCGTGGCCACTACGGTGCCGCAAAGTCTGGTAATTTTTCGTGGCAATAAAAGCTGCTTTACCTTGACCCAGATGATCCTATCTTCTCAAAATTTCACACATTTGATGAGAGTCCAGCCCTTAAGACATCTACGAACTTATATTTCATCTTACTGATAGCGCCACCTACTGGCAATTTTTTTTCTTACGATTTTCCTTCAATGTTTTTCTCCAACCATGTTAACTGGACCAACCTCATATTTGCTCAGATGAGGGTTTCGGTCTTCATGATGTCACAACACGAAGTTTGTGAGTTTTCGCGAATCGCTGTGGGCGTGGCTAAACGCTGTTCGCCAAGAAAACAACACCAATTTTGAGGGCCTAAACCGGCACAGAAACGCATGAAACTTGGCACACACATCTGGCCTGGCAAAATGAGCGATATTTTATCCTGGATTGAGCTATTTTTACAGAAATGACTCAATAGCGCCCCCTAGAAAATTTTAATGAAGCAGCCCCGGTTGTACGTTTAAGCAAGATCTACGAAAATTTTTAGGTGTATGAGGGAGCCCAAGACCTACAAAAAAGTCTCTTGGACCCATATGCTAAAATGAACAGGAAGTGAGCTACGAATTTTTGAATGTCCCATTTTTTACGATTTTAGGACATTTACAGGGGGCATACTTTTGCCCACTTCTCCTACACGTTTCATCCAACTGACTTCAGACTTGACCTGGGCTATGTCAAGACCTGAGCCAACGACAGGGAGAAAAATCTTGACTTTTCAAAATACTATATGATGAGGGCGGGGCATCAAAATTTATGTTTCGCAATGAAAAATGATATGCTTAATAACTCCCCGGTACATGCTCCAGAAAATCCCAAACTTGACGTGTATGTTTATAGTCAAGGCCTGAAGCTATCTCTATGACAACATTCAGTTATATATGCAGCGCCACCTAGCCCTTGAGGCAGGAAAAAAAATACCCCACTTGCGGTATTCTACAAAAAATGTAAACTCATTCTAAGTGTGATAATTAAGTCATTTATGAATATTCTTTTACTTTCCACCACTCAAAATATTCACTGGCATCAGACATAACCAAACATACATATTTTTGTTATTTAGTTTTATGTATTTTTGATAGCCTCTATGGACATTAAAAGTAATATCGTGAATGAAGGATATGCTTAATAACTCCCAGGTACATGCTCCAAAAAATCCCATACTTGAAATGTATATTTATAGTCAAGGCCTGAAGGTATCTCTATGACAAAATTCAGTTATAAATACAGCGCCACCTAGTCCTTGAGGCATAAAAAAAAATGCCTCACTTATGGTATTTTTACAAAAATTGTAAACTCATTGTAAGTGTGATAACGAAGTCATTTCTGAATATTCTTTTACTTTCCACCACTCAATATGTTCACTGGCATCAGACCGATCCAAACATATGTACTTTTTTTTTAATTTAGTTTCATTTTTTTTGATCGCCTCTATGGACATTGGACAATAAAAGCAACATTGTGCAATGAGTACGAGCGATGATGTGTGTATATATACTTTTATGAAAAATACCAATCAGGGCAACTCATTGCCTAAAAATAAAAAAAGATGCTGATTTTTGCAGATCTTAAAAATCACCAAAACCCATTGAGCTTGACACACTCATCACACCTGGCAAAAAAAAAAAAAAAAAATCCACATGTAATGGTTTATCATGCCATTTTCAAAGAAATTCTGCTTCCAATGTGCTAGTAGCCCAATGTGCAAGTACCCCAACGTGCAAGTACCCCAACGTGGCCCGGGCTGCGAGGGCCCTTTATAGCTGTTCGCAGCTCTAGTTTATTTTAAACATGCACTAAAATAAGAGTACATTATAATACAGAAACTTGTGAAAAGAACTGCAAAATTAAAACCATCAACAAAAAAAGAACAAAACAGAAAAAAATCAATACATTATTGGTAGTAACTTACCTGCTTAGACATGTTCAAAAAGAAGTAAACTTAAATATCTACTTCTACCCATGTTTCTTTCGTTTTTACTTTTTTCAACAATATTTATAGATACACAATATTCCAATTCAGAGGGAGCCATCCCAAAGCGATCAATAAAGTCAAGTCTAAGTCTCAATACTAGTGCTGTCACTAATGACGTTTTAGCCTATCAATTTTTCCATCTATCAATCGACTAATGCCCCCCCCCCCCTCCCCCCAAATTTTTTTCCAAAATGTTTTATTTATTTATTTATTTATTTATTTATAAGTCTACTAAGGCTGAAGCTGAGTTGAATTTAGTGGATATAAATACTCGTTCCTTATCTTCTGCACACATATGCACATATTACACAAACACCAACAAATTTAGCCCATGCTAAACGATCTCTCTCTCACTCTCTCTCTCTCACACACACACACTCTCTCTCACACACACATTCTCTCTCTCACACACACATTCTCTCTCTCTCTCTCTCTCTCTCTCTCTCTCTCTCTCTCTCTCTCTCTCTCACTCTCTCACTCTCTTTCTCTCTCTCTCACTCTCTCTCTCTTCTTTCACACACTCTCTTACACTCTCTCTCTCTCTCTCTCTCTCTCTCTCTCTCTCTCTCTTCCCCCCCCCCACACTATCTTACTCTCTCTCGCCCACACTATCTCACACTCTCACTCTCTCACACTCTCCCTTCCGTGAAGGAAACAGTGTTTGTAAGTGCAGGTGGGAGAAATCCACTTCCCTGCCGGGAGACCACGGTTGTAATGTGTGCATAGGGGCGTGGAGGGGTGTGTGTGTGTGTGCGTGTGTGTGTGTGTGTGTGTTCTTGTACATACTACATTGTGAGGACCAAAATACGTCTTTATCCAACAGAATGAGGACATTTTTGTGAAGTGAGGACATTTTGGCCGGTCCTCACTTCTCAAGACCTCTTTTTGAAGGTCAAGACTTGGTTTTAGAGTTTAGGTTTGAATTGGGTTATGGTTGGGTTTAGGGTAAGGGTTAGGGTTAGGCAATCATTTTTGATGGTTGGGGTTAGGGTAAGGGTCTAGGAAATGCATTATGTCAATGGATGTCCTCACAAAGATATATGTACAAGGATGCGTGTGTGTGTGTTTTTGTACATAATACATAGTGAGGACCAAAATACGTCTTTATCCAACAGAATGAGGACATTTTTGTGAATGAGGACATTTTGGCCGGTCCTCACTTTGCAAGACCTCTTTTTGAAGGTCAAGACTTGGTTTTAGAGTTTAGGTTTGAATTGGGTTATGGTTGGGGTTAGGGTAAGGGTTAGGTTTAGGCAATCAGTTTTGATGGTTGCGGTTAGGGTAAGGCTCTAGGAAATGCATTATGTCAATGGATGTCCTCACAAAGATATATGTACAAGGATGTGTGGGTGTGTGTGTGGGGGTGTGGGGGTGTGTGTGGGGGTGTGTGTGTGTGTGTGTGAGAGACGAGAGGGGAAAAAAAAACTGTATTCGATAAGCACGGGCCTGTTGTGTTTTGGCGAGTTTACAGCCGACACCATTGCAAATTGGCATTAAATTAATTGCGATGGTGATGAGCCAACTTTCCCCCCAGCTTTGTTTCTTGATCCTGAATTGAATTGAACTTTCTGAATTAGTCATAAAATGCAGAGGAATCTACACTCTGTGGCATCCCAGACGTAGCGAAACCCCGACTTGGAGTGAACTGCAGCAGAACCTAATGAGTATTGCGCACAAGTATGAAGGCAAATGCATGAGTGGAGCTCCGCCCTAACGCCTACGCCATAGCCTGACGCAGAAGTATAACGAGGCCTTGTTGTACTTTTCCTGAAAGTCACTTCATAGGCCAACATAATGAAAAATCCAATTTGATCACAATATTAATGCATTAAATAGTGCTTCATCTTCATCATGTTTCAAGCCTGATGTATTCGCTTCTCTCGTTCACACATATTGAGTTGTGGACGTCTACAATGGCCATTGATGCAGCATACTAACGGCACAGAAAAGTTTTTTTCAAATAACTTACGGTATGCTCCAAGATCCTCGTACGTCACCCTTCACCGTTATCCAATAAACAACCCCGACAGTGCCAGCCGATTTCGAGTATTTTCACTCATCTTTCAAGGCAAACAGAATATTGTTTGCGATGACGACATAAACATGGTGGATATCATTTGTGCCTGCTGCACTCGAGTGGGGCGAGAAGATTGGGCAACTTTCTAGTGGCTACTACGGCTCCATGCTATGAGCTAGTAAATTAGCCATCATTAGTTAGCAGTCGGATTAACATTATTGTTCGAACATTATAGCCATTGGATTAATGTTACGTTAAAACTATAATTTTATTTTTATTTTTTCCTCACCACAAATCCACTTCCTGTCTGCCCCATGTGTTTGTGCACTTGTTAGCTGCAGTTTTGAAAGGGTGTGTGTAACATCACAAATTAGCAGGGACAAGATTTTACGAAAGCAAATAATTTTTGTCTCGTTTTAGTTCATGAACTAAAATGTCCATAGATTTTAGTCCAGTTTTTATTAAGTGAAGTACATTTTCGTCTCAGCTTCATTTAGTTGATGAAAATGCATACTGATTTAGTCACAGTTATTCTTTATTAATGAAGGTTTTAGTCTAGTCTAATCTAGTTTTAGTCCGGTGAAAAATGTGTGTTGACGAAATTATTTTTGTTTAGTTTTCATTGACAAAATTAATACTACTGTTCAGGATGTACCCCGGCCTACTGCCCCGAAGCCAGCTTGGATAGTCTCCAGCACCCCCGCCACCCTTGTGAGGAGTAAACGGTTAAGAAAATGGATGGATGGATGGATGGATGTTTTTAATGAATGTTCAAGCCCAGACATTTCTGATGTCCTTTCAACCTTTATTTTGCAGGTATGATTACAGAGAGATGCTGTACAACTCCACTTTCTGTCTAGTACCGCGAGGACGTCGACTAGGTTCTTTTCGCTTCTTGGAGGCATTGCAGGTGAGTGACACTTTCATATTTCATTGAGCTTGACCATATGTATCGGACCAGAAACTTACAAATACTACCCGCTGAATCTTGAATTTAAAAGCCAAGGGTAGACGGCGAAGGGCACACGAACAGCCTGCAAAGCGCATTTTGTACCATCACTCGTGGAGGCACATTAGCAGGTTTCCAGCCACTAATTTTTACTCAAATTTCAAGAAATGCAAAAATAAAACTCGATGGAAACGCTAGAAATTTGAGAAAGCGCTCAAAATTCGCAACGTTTTTTCCGCTTGGAGGGGGTATCTTTTGAAGCATATAGAAAAAAGGAAAATGTAAAATTTGGCTATGAAAACAAGACCCGTGACACGTTTTGACTGGATATTAGGTAACAAGTATGTTTGTAGTCACAAAGCAATGGCGGACGATAAAGTAAGGTGCATTTGGAGGAATTACGAAACAGAAATCGTTTTGGAATTAATTAAAGACGCGAATATTAATTAAATTTCAGAAGAAAAACCGCAAAGAAACGCTACAGTTCATCAAGAATTACAAAAGCAAACTCATACGACGCCATCGCACGATGCAGTCGCTTCCTGTTCTTCTTCATCTTCTTTTAAATTACTCGTGGGGATCACATCTCAGGGTTGGCGTTGGGTCATAAAACCTTTTAAGCATTCGTAGCTAAACAGTAAAAAAAAAAAAAACTCCTAGCCTCATTTGAGTGCAGTGAGCCCCGACATCACATGTTTATGTGGCGGCAGTGCCGTCTATTTTTCCACTATCTCACTATGTGCACTTCTCATGCATGCACACGGCAGAGACATTGTTGCCCAACTAACAAACACACAACACTTTTGGGATGGTGAATTTTTGGGGAGATTCTAGGCTTAGCTTGATGGCTAACTGCATATTGTAGTGATAGAAATGGACAAAGTTCTTGAATTCTTGAAATACCTTCTCAATCTGCTCCGGTGAGCTACATAATTCCTGCATATTGGGCTATTAATAGCTTGTTGTTTTCTTATGCGCCTTGGTCCTATTTCGTCGTAATTCTGTTTGACATTTTTTTTCTACTTCATCAGATGATAGGGGTGTTAAAAAAAATCGATTCGGCAATATATCGCGCAACACATCGCGCAATTCTCGAATCGATTCAATAGGCGGCTGAATCGATTTTTAAACTTCCATTTTAATGGAAAAATATTCAACAAAACGTCTTACTTCGGGTTAGGATTCACACCTTGAGCATGGAAGAATATTATATGAACGGAACATTAAGCCTTAATATTTTATTTTAATGCTGTTCAAACATGAAACAGATTACAACCTCTATAAGACTGAAATTTCAGATAAATAAATAATACATTTTCATATAAATCTACAAGCTTACTGATTAGTATTTTCTAAAATTGAATGAAAAAAAATCGCAACAATCGACTTATAAATTCGTATTGGGATTAATCGGTATCGAATCGAATCGTGACCTGTGAATCGTGATACGAATCGAATCGTCAGGTACTAGGCAATTCACACCCCTATCAGATGATGTTATTTATTTTGGTTTTCACATTTTTTATCCTCATAAGCATTCACATCTTTCACATGAAGTTTTTTTTTCAAATTCCCTTAATGTCTTAAAGGGATAGTTCAGTTTTTGACATGAATCTCTATTTCATCCTCACCTCCAGTGTGTGCGATCATCACTGACTTACCCCTGACAGCGTTCTGTGACACGAGTTCTGGTCCGGTGTTGGACGAGAGGAAAATAGTCCAGCAAGTTGGCTGGGGTCTCGGAAATAAAGCGTTTTTCTTCTAAAAACAATTTGTGTTCAAAAGAGTGATACATTTCCATACAAAACTCTCTTCGGAAAAAAAGTCAGACGCCATTACCACCGGGCACTACCTTTCTGTTTGTTTGTATCACTGCGCAGCGCCCCGCATACAGCTGATAGACACACTAATCTACAAGTTGTATGTCTTTTCGAAGGCGGACGGTGTGCGGATCAGCTATCTACAGGGCGACTCGCAGTGATGCAAACGAACAGAAAAATAGTGCCCGGCGGTTGTGGCGTCTGCCTTTTTTCAGAAAGGAATTTAGTGTGCAAATGTATCACTCTTTTGAACACAAATTGTTTTTAGAAGATCAACGCTTTATTTCCGTGACCCCAGCCAACTTGCTGGACTATTTTCGTCTCGTCCAACACCGGACCAGAACTCGTGTCACAGAATGCTGTCAGGGGGAAGTCAGTGCTGATCGCACACACTGGAGGTGAGGATGAAATGGAGATTCATGTAAAAAAATCCGAACTGACCCTTTAATGTATTTTCAATATGATTCCGATATTGTCCTTTTGTTTGTAACACGCATTCATAAATCAAAGTAACTTGATGCAATTGCTCTTTTCCAGCCCCAAAACTGTTATATTGACATTTTATTATATCAGTAATATTTTTTTCCTAATTAGGGCCCGAGCAGCGGCGGCGGCGGTGCCGCTGCGAGGCCCTATTGTTTTTCAAGGAATTCTTATTATTAGGGCCCGAGCAGCGACCGCTGCGAGGTCCCTATTGTTCCTGAAGGAATTCTTTCTTTGTTATTATTCTTTTCCGCAAACAACCACATTTTTGAGGCACTAAACATGAACGAAAACTCACCAAACTTTACACGCAGATCGGGCCTGGCGAAAAATTTGATATTTTAAAGTCGCCATTCATGATAACAGAAAAATGGCTCTGTAGCGCCACCTACATAGGTTTAACGGATCCCTGTCCCGCTACGATTGTCCTATGGCTACGAAAATTGTGTGGCACCTGTAGCACATCCAGATGAACAAAAACCTCTTTGATATGTGTACCCTAAAATAGACAGGAAGTGAGGTATGAGTATTTGAATGTCCAATTTTGGCCCATTTTTGCACATTTACAGGGGTCATACTTTTGCCCGCTTCTCCTACACGGTTAACCCGATTGACTTCAAACTTGGGCTGTACCATCTCAACACCTGGGACAACATCATGGTAAAAAATCTAAAGTTTTTGACATACTATATGACGGTGGCGGGGCATCAAATTTACAGTTTCAAAATTCTTACTTAACAAAGCATTGCCGGTGGTACGTTTAATTGAGAGCCACGAAAATTGGTACACATATGTAACAGACTATGATCTACAAAAAAGCCTGTTGGTGCCATATGCTAAACCTAACAGGAAGTCCGCCAGAGGCGAGGCATCAAATTTTGAGTTTCAAAATTCTTATTTAATGAAGCATTCCCGGCTGTACATTTCACCTAGAGTTACCAACATTTGAAGACATATGTAACAGCCCTCAAGGTACAAAAAACTCTTTTTGAACCATATGCTAAACCGAACAGGAAGTCCGCCATTTTGATTTACTTTGGAACGTGTTGCCATTTTTTGGGCCATTTCATAGGGGTCTTATTTTAACGAACTCCTCCTACAGAGTTTATCCGATCATCTCCAAACTTGGTGTGATTCATCTTAAAATGTTGAAGATGAAAAGTTATTGAAAGCTTTTTATTTCGTCGCACGCTGTTGCCGTGGCATGCACAGTTTGCAAAGGAAAAAATTCCCTCTTAATGAAGCATTCCCAGTTGTACGAAGCAGCTAGAGCTACGAAAATTTGGAGACAAATTTAACAGCCCAGGATGTACAAAAATGTCTCTTGGTGCCATGTGCTAAACGCAACAGGAAGTCCCCCAGGGGCCGGGCATCACATTTTGAGCTAAAAAAATCCTCTTTAACGAAGCATTCCCGGTTGTACGTTTCACCTAGCGCTATGATAATTTAGAGGCATACATAAGAGCCCACGATGTACAAAAAAGTCTCTTGGAACCATCTGCTAAACCAAACAGGAAGTCCGCCATTTTGATTTACGTTGGGATTTGTAGCCATTTTTTGTGGCCTTTTTTAAATTTAAATTTATCCGACTGTCTTCAAACTTGGTGTGCTTCATCTTAAGATGTTTAAGATACAAAGTTATCTAAAGTTATTTATTTTGTCGCACGCCGTTTCATGGCGATGCATTGTTTGCCAAGTAAAATGCTGCTTTTTTTGGGGGGGTCTAAACATGTGCAAAAACTCATGAAACTTTACACACACATCAGGCTTGTCATAAGCATGAATATTTTAGAGATTTCTTATTAAATTTGCAATAAATGCTTCAATAGCGCCCTCTAGACATTTTTATGAAGTCTTTCCGATTATATGATTCAGCTAGATGTGTGAATATTGGCAGGCATGCCTAATATATTCAAAAAGTATTCTATATAGCCATGTGCCAATCCATTTAGATTTTATTTTGTTAATTGTGCATCATTTTTGGCCTTTCCATGAAACTTTACAAACACAAAGCATGGCAAAAACGTTTAAAATTTAGATGGTTTCCTATTTGACAGTACCCCAACATGCCAGTACCCCGACTTGCAAATACCCCAACGTGGCCCGGGTTGCGAGGGCCCTTTATAGCTGCTTGCAGCTCTAGTTCTTTTTCTTTGTTTTTATTCTTTTCCGCAAACAATCACATTTTTGAGACACTAAACGTGAACGAAAACTCACCAAACTTTACACACACGTCAGGCCTGGCGAAAAATTTGATATTTTAAAGTCGCCATAGGTGATAACAGAAAAATGGCTCCATAGCGCCACCTACATAGGTTAAACGGATCCCTGTCCCGCTACGATTGTCCGACGGCTATGAAAATTGTGTGGCACCTGTAGCACATCCCGATGAACAAAAACCTCTTTGATGTGTGTACCCTAAAATAGACAGAAAGTGAGGTATGATCATCTGAATGTCCAATTTTGGCCCAGTTTTGCACATTTACATGGATCATACTATTGCCCGCTTCTCCTACACGGTTAACCCGATTGACTTCAAACTTGGGCTGTACCATCTCAACACCTGGGACAACATCATGGTAAAAAATCAAAAAATTTTGACGTACTATATGACGGGGGTGAGGCATCAAATTTAGAGTTTCAAAACTCTTACGAAACGTAGTATTGCCGGTTGTACGTTTAACCTAGAGCTACGAAAATTGGTACACATATATAACAGACTATGATCTACAAAAAAGTCTGTTGGTGCCATATGCTAAACCAACAGGAAGTCCGCCAGAGGCGGGGCATCAAATTTTGCGTTTCAAAATTCTTACTTAAAGAAGCATTCCCGGCTGTACGTTTCACCTAGAGTTACCAAAATTTGAAGACATATGTAACAGCCCTCAAGGTACAAAAAACTCTTTTTGAACCATATGTTAAACCTAACAGGAAGTCCGCCATTTTGATTTAATTTGGAACGTGTTGCCATTTTTTTGGCCGTTTCGTAGGGGTCTTATTTTAACGAACTCCTCCTACAGAGTTTATCCCATCATCTTCAAACTTGGTGTGATTCATCTTAAGATGTTGAAGATGAAAAGTTATTGAAAGCTTTTTATTTCGTCGCACGCTGTTGCCGTGGCATGCACTTGTTTGCAAAGGAAAAAAATTATTCTTAAGGAAGAATTCCCAGTTGTACGAAGCAGCTAGAGCTATGAAAATTTGTAGACATATGTAACAGCCCACAATGTACAAAAAAGTCTCTTGGTGCTATGTGCTAAACCCAACAGGAAGTCCCCCATTTTGTGCTAAAAAAACCCTCTTTAACGAAGCATTCGGGGTTGTACGTTTCACCTCGAGCTATGATAATTTGGAGGCATACATAAGAGCCCACGATGTACAAAAAAAAGTCTCTTGGAACCATATGTTAAACCAAACAGGAAGTCTGAGATTTTGATTTACTTTGGTATTTATAGCCACTTTTTGGGGCCTTTTATAGGGGTCATATTTTCTGCAAAACTTATCACATCGTCTTCATTCTTTGGCATGTTTCATCTTAAGATATTTAAGATGAAAAGTTATTGAATTTTTTTATTTTGTCACACGCCTTTGCTGTAGCGATGCATTGTTTGCAAAGAAATTTTTTTTTTGAGAGTCTAAACATGGGCAAAAACTCACAAAATTTTGCACACAGATCAGATCTCTCACGAACATGAATATTTTATCATTTGTTGTGCAATTTGTAATAAATGGCTCAATAACGCCGTCTAGATATTTTTATGAAGTATATCCGATTATATGGTTCAGCTAGATGTGTGAATATTGGGAGGCATACCTATCAGCCTAATACTTCCAAAAATTATTCTATAGCCATGTGCCAATCCATTTTGATTTTATTTTAATTGTGCATCATTTTTGGCCTTCCATGAAACTTTGCAAACACAAAGCATGTCAAAAACATTTACAATTTAGACGGTTTCCTATGAAACAGTACCCCAACATGCCAGTACCCCGACATGCAAATACCCCAACGTGGCCCAGGTTGCGAGGGCCCTTTATAGCTGCTCGCAGCTCTAGTTTTAATGTGTGATTGAAAATACAGTAAATGCAGTACAATATACAAATTAGTAGAAAGTGTACTTTATTACGAAGAAAAAACACATTAAACCAGAGTTCACCAACAGGTAGCCCCAAAAGACCAAGTGTAGCCCACGTGCCTGTCCTAGAAATACCTCACCAGTCATCGGACTTTGTTTTTCTTGGAATGTTGTAGAGTTTAGCAATTTAAAAAAAAACCCACTGGCAGACATTTATGGGAATAGTGTTGTATATATTTATCTGTTTCCTAATTATTGTAAGAAATTAACATGATCAGCGTCTTCTCATATGTGGATATCATTAATTATTAAAAGTATAGAATATCAAATAAGTTTACTTAAATTACCATTATATAAGTGTGTGTTAGGCTGGTGGCCCTTCATATTAATACCCAAGAGGTAGCTGATGAAAAAGTTTGGTGACCCCAGGTTTAAGCATTAAATATGTCTCTTTTATAAATATATCAGGGCGGCACAGAGGTCGAGTGGTTAGCATGTCCGCCTCCCAGTTCTGAGGACTCGAGTTCGAGTCCAGGCTCCGGCCTTCCTGGGTGGAGTTTGCATGTTCTTCCCGTGCCCGCGTGGGTCTTCTCCGGGTACTTCGGTCTCCTCCCACATTCCAAAGACATGCATGGCAGGTTAATTGGGCGCTCCCGAATTATCCCGAGGTGTGCGTGTGAGTGTGGATGGTTGTTCGTCTCTGTGTGCCCTGCGATTGGCTGGCAACCAGTCCAGGGTGTCCCTCGCCTACTGCCCAGAGCCATCTGAGATAGGCGCCAGCACCCCCCGCGACCCTTGTGAGGAATAAGCGGTCAAGAATATGGATGGAATATGGATATAAATATATCACGTTTTATTTATTTATTTATTTATTTTCTCTTGAGCATTTGGTCTTGTGTACATCCATTATAGGCAGCCTGTGTCCCAGTGATGCTAAGTAATGGCTGGGAGCTGCCTTTCTCTGAGATCATTGACTGGAACACTGCTGCTGTGATTGGTGATGAAAGGCTACTTCTTCAGGTAAATATTTACATACACAGTATTGGGTTTTCCATCCACCCATTTTTATTCAAATTTTCAAGAAATGCGAAAATAAAACTGAATGGAAACGCTAGAACTTCGAAAAAGAGCCCAAAGTTTGCAAAAAAATGTTTTGCCGCTTGGAGGGGGTGGATTTTGAAGCGTACAGAAAAAAGGAAAATACAAATGTTGGTGATGGAAACAGGTTCTGCAAATAAATGCTGACAAGACTGGATACAGATACGAAACGTCACACATACGTTTGTAGCCGCAAAGCAATGGCGAACGATAAAGTAAGGTATGTTTGGGTGAACGACGAAAGAGATAACGACAAGGAAACTCTACACAAATTTTACAAAAGCAAACTCGTACGACGGAAACGCACGGCGCAGTCGCTTCCTGGTCTTCTTTTAAATTACTGGCTGATTACATCTCTGTGGTGTATACCGCCACCTATAGCGATGGAATCCCCTCTCAATATTCGCAAAAGAAAACCAGATGGAAACGGGCATAAGTCGCATGTTCGTTTTGCGCATTTTCAGTCAATTCGCTTAAAAATTTCTAACCAATTACCGGTAGATGGAAACCCCACTAATGATGTTTCTCGTTACTGAGCCAGTGTCTTTTTTTGTTTTTTTTGTGTTTTTTTTTTTGTTTTTTTTTTGCTTGTATCATAGGTTCCCTCAGCAGTTCGCTCCATTCACCAAGATAAGATTCTCTCCTTAAGACAGCACACCCAATTCTTGTGGGAGGCCTACTTCAACTCTGTGGAGAAAATAGTTTTGACCACATTGGAGGTATGTTTGTTTACTGTTTACTTATTTGTGTAGCAGAATCTAAAAGTAGTGCATGGCGGGAATGAAGACGAGAGGGCTTGTACAAGATTCCACTGACTTCACAAAATCATATCAAAAGAAAAACTTCTGGATGAACAGTGCAAGTGAAAATACAAAATAAAATTTAGACAAAACCAGAGCTGGACTTGCCATTTGGCATACAGGGCAGATGCCCAGTGGGCCGGTGTCTTTTGGGGCTGATGTGGTAGTATTCAATTATTATTTTCCTCCATTTTACCCCAAGAGACCGGCCCACAATTTAGGAGCAGCTCATTAATCCATTAACAATATAGAGAGCAGACTGAACCAATAAACATGAGTGGTTGAGCTATGTGGTAGCCAAGCGTGGTCAGCAATCGTGGTCAGCAATCGGGCTGGGCCAGTCAAAATGCCAGGATTTTATTTGTGCCTGTCCAGTCCTGGACAAAACAGACATTATAGCAAATCCGTGCAGTATTGAGATGTCATTACAATGACAGTGAAGGGAAAATAAGCTAAAATGGGAAAACTTAGGACAAGATTAAGTGTAGTTCAAGGGCTTACACAAATACAAAACTAATAATAACCCAACGTTACCATTGCTGCCTTAAAGACAGATCTGGAAAAACAGAACTGGTCTGAGGTCTACTCAAATGAAGACCCGAATTTAGCATATGAAACTTTCTTATCAATTATAATTACATTATATGACAAACATTGTCCATTAAAAACTGACCAGGAAAAGTCGAGACTTGAATAAGCCATGGATGACACGGGGAATAGAAAATGCATGTAAAAAGAAAAAAAAAGGTTATATAAGTGCTTTTTATTATTAAAAACTAAAGATGCTGAATTCAACTATAATAAATACAAAAATAAACTTTTGAATATTATAAGAATAAGCAAAAGAGAAGATTACAGACTACTAGAACAGAGCAAGAGCAATACACAGGGAACATGGAGAATATCAAACAACATAATAAATAACAGTTTAAAACTAGAGCTGCGAGCAGCTATAAAGGGCCCTCGCAGCCCGTGCCACGTTGGGGTACTTGCACGTTGGGGGACTGGCACGTTGGGGTACTGTCACATTGGAAGCAGAATTTCTTTGAAAATGGCATGATAAACCTTTACATGTGGATTTTCTTTGCCAGGTGTGATGAATGTTTCAAGCTCAATGGGTTTTGGTGAACGTTAAGATCTGCAAAAATTAGCACCCTTTTTCATTTTTAGGCAATAAGTTGCCCTTATTGGTATTTTTTGTAAAAAATATATGTACCCATCATCGCTCGTAAACATTGCACAATGTTGCTTTTATTGTCCATAGAGGCTATCAAAATTAAATCAAACTAAATAAAAAAGTATGCATGTTTGGATAGTTCTGATGCCAGTGAACATTTTGAGTGGTGGAAAGTAAAAGAATATTCATAAATGACTTAGTTATAATACTTACAATGAGTTCACAAATTTTGTACAAAATACCGTAAGTGTTTTTTTTTTTTTTTTTTTTTTTTTATGCCTCAAGGTCTAGGTGGCGCTGTATTTACAACTGAATTTCGTCATAGAGATACCTTCAGGCCTTGACTATAAATAAATATACATGTCAAGTTTGGGATTTTTTTGAAGCATGTACCGGGGAGTTATTAAGCATATCCTTCATTCACGATACTGCTTTTAACGTCCATAGAGGCTATCAAAAATAAATAAAACTAAATAAAAAATACATATGTTTGGATCGGTCTGATGCCAGTGAACATTTTGAGTGGTGGAAAGTAAAAGAATATTCCTAAATGACTTAGTTATCACACTGAAAATTAGTTTACAATTTTTGTAAAAATACCGTAAGTGGGGTATTTTTTTTTCATGCCTCAAGGGCGAGGTGGCGCTGTATATATAACTGAATGTTGTCATAGAGATACCTTCAGGCCTTGACGATAAGCATACATGTCAAGTTTTGGATTTTTTGGAGCATGTATCGGGGAGTTATTAAGCATATCCTTTATCAGTGCGAAACACAAATTTTGATGCCCCGCCCTCATCATATAGTATTTCCAAAAGTCAAGATTTTTCTGTCTGTTGTTGGCTCAGGTCTTGGCATGGTCCAGGTTAAGTTTTAAGTCAGTCGGATAAAACGTGTAGGAGAAGTGGGCAAAAGTATGCCCCCTGAAAATGTGCAAAAATCGTCAAAAATGGGACATTCAAAAATTCGTAGCTCACTTCCTGTTCATTTTAGCATATGGGTCCAAGAGACTTTTTGGTAGGCCTTTGGCTCCCTCATAAACCTAAAAATTGTCGTAGATCTTGCTTAAACGTACAATCGGGGCTGCTTCGTTAAACATTTCTAGGGGGCGCTATTGAGTCATTTTTGTAAAAATAGCACAATCAACAATAAAATATTGTTCATTTTACCAGGCCAGATGTGTGTGCCAAGTTTCATGAGTTTCTGCGCATTTTTAGACCCTGAAAACTGGCGTTGTTTTCTTGGCGAACAGTGCTTCGCCACGCCCACAGCGATTCGCGAAAACTCACAAACTTCGTGTTGTGACATCATGAAGACCGAAACCCTCATCTGAGCAAATATGAGGGTAGGTGCAGTTAATGTGGTTGGAGAAAAACATTGAAGAAAAATCGTAAGAAAAAAAATTGCCACTAGGTGGCGCTATCAGTTAGATGAAATATAAGTTCGTAGATGTCTTTAGGGCTGGACTCTCATCAAATATGTGAAATTTTGAGAAGATAGGATCATCTCGGTCAAGTTAATGCAGCTTTTATTGTCACGAAAAATCTTCAGACTTTGCGGCACCGTAGCGGCCACGCCCTTTGGCGAAAAGTTACAATATTCGGTGTGGGGCATGATCAACATCTTAAGGCTTTTCTGACCAATTTTCAACTGGATCCCTTCTACAAGATCAGCACAGTAGCTAAAAACGTAAAGTATGACATTTATTGTTACCACTAGGTGGCGCTATATGTATAACTGAATTTTATCATATAGATGTTTTCAGGCCGTGACTATTACGTTGCCTGAGAAGTTTGAGATTTTTTGGAGCTTGAACATGGGAGTTATTAAGTATTTGCTCTTTCTGGACAAATGAAATTTTAAAGGCAATATTTGATGCCCCGCCCCCGTCATATAGTATTTCGAAAAGGCAAGATTTTTTTGCCCAGTTGTTCTCTCAGGTCTTGAGATGATAAATGCCAAGTTTGAAGTCAATTGGATGAAAAATGTTTGCAAAGGGGGAAAAAGCATGACCACAGTGAATGTGCCAAAATAGGCCAAAATTGGCCATTAAAAAATTCATAGCTCACTTCCTGTACATTTTAGCTACATGGTCCCAATAGACTTTTTTTGTGCGTCTCGGGGTGCTACACGTGCCTGCCAATTTTCGTTGCTCTAGCTCAAACGTGCCGGGCTTGGTTTTTATTTTTCTACGCTAGGGGGCGCTATAGAGTCGCGTTGTTATGACGACTTCATAATATCAAATTTTTCGCCGGGCCTGAAGAGTGTACAAAGTTCTGTGAGTTTTCGTAAATATTTAGGTCCTCAAAAATGCGATCGTTTGCGGAGAATAAAGAAGAAGAAGAAGAAGAAGAAGAATAACTAGAGCTGCGAGCAGCTATAAAGGGCCCTCGCAGCCCGGGCCACGTTGGGGTCCTTGCACGTTGGGGTACTTGCACGTTGGGGTACTGGCACATTGGGGTACTGGCATATTGGAAGCAAAATTTCTTTGAAAATGGCATAATAAACGTTTACATGTAGAATATTTTTTTGCCAGTGTGTGTATCAAGCTCAACGGGTTTTGGTGATTGTTAAGACCTGCAAAAATCAGCGTCCTTATTTATTTTTAGGCAATGAGTTGCCCTGATTGGTATTTTTTTGTAAAAGTGTATATACACATCATCGCTCGTTGTACTCATTGCACAATGTTACTTTTATTGTCCAAAGGGGCAATCAAAAATGAATAAAACAAAATGGAAACGTACATACGTTTGGATCGGTGTGAAGCCAGTGAACAATTTGAGTGGTGGAAACTAAAAGAATATTCATAAATGACTTAGTTATCACACTTAGAATGAGTGTACATTTTTTGTACAAAATACCGTATGTGGGGTATTTTATTTTATTTTTTATATAAGCCTCAAGGGCTAGGTGGCGCTGTATTTATAACTGAATGTTGTCATAGAGATACCTTCAGGCCTTGATTATAAGCATACATGTCAAGTGTGGGATTTTTTTTGGAGCATGTACCGTGGAGTTATTAAGCATATCCTTCATTCACGATATTGCTTTTAATGTCCACAGAGGCTATCAAAAATAAATAAAATATATATATGTTTGGATAAGTCTGATGCCAGTCAACATTTTGAGTGGTGGAAACTAAAATAATATTCATAAATGACTTAGTTATCACACTTAGAATGAGTTTACATTTTTTGTACAAAATACCGTATGTGGGGTATTTTTTTTTATGCTTTAAGGGCTAGGTGGCGCTGCATATATAACTGAATGTTGTCATAGAGATAGCTTCAGGCCTTGACGATAAACATACATGTCAAGTTTGGGATTTTTTGGAGCATGTACCGGGGAGTTATTAAGCATATCCTTTTTCAGTGCGAAACACAAATTTTGATGCCCCGCCCTCATCATATAGTATTTCCAAAAGTCAAGATTTTTCTGTCTGTTGTTGGCTCAGGTCTTGGCATGGTCCAGGTTAAGTTTTAAGTCAGTCGGATAAAACATGTAGGAGAAGTGGGCAAAAGTCTGCCCCCTGTGAATGTGCAAAAATCGTCAAAAATGGGACATTCAAAAATTCGTAGCTCACTTCCTGTTCATTTTAGTATATGGGTCCAAGAGACTTTTTTGTAGGTCTTGGGCTCCCTCATACACCTAAAAATATTCGTCGTTCTTGCTTAAACGTACAACCGGGGCTGCTTCGTTAAAACTTCTAGGGGGCGCTATTGAGTCATTTTTGTAAAAATAGCACAATCAACAATAAAATATTGCTCATTTTACCAGGCCAGATGTGTGTGCCAAGTTTCATGAGTTTCTGTGCATGTTTAGACCCTCAAAACTGGCGTTGTTTTCTTGGCGAACAGCGCTTAGCCACACCCACAGCAATTCACGAAAACTCACAAACTTCGTGTTGTGACATCATGAAGGCCGAAACCCTCATCTGAGCAAATATGAGGTAGGTCCAGTTAACGTGTTTGGAGAAAAACGTAGAAGAAAATTCGTAAGAAAAAAAATTGCCACTAGGTGGCGCTATCAGTTAGATGAAATATAAGTCAGTAGATGTCTTTAGGTCTGGACTCTCATCAAATGTGTGAAATTTTGAGAAGATAGGATCATCTCGGTCAAGTTAATGCAGCTTTTATTTTCACGAAAAATCTTCAGAATTTGCGTCACCGTAGCGGCCACGCCCTTTGGCGAAAAGTTACAATATTCGGTGTGGGGCATGATCAACATCTTAAGGCTTTTCTGACCAATTTTCAAATGGATCCCTTCAACAAGCTCAGCACAGTAGCTAAAAACGTAAAGTATGACATTTATTGTAACCACTAGGTGGCGCTATATGTATAACTGAATTTTATCATCTAGATGTTTTCAGGCCGTGACTATTACGTTGCCTGAGAAGTTTGAGATTTTTTGGAGCTTGAACATGGGAGTTATTAAGCATTTGCTCTTTCTAGACAAATGAAATTTTAAAGGCAATATTTGATGCTCCGCCCCCGCCATATAGTATTTCGAAAAGGCAAGATGTTTTGCCCAGCTGTTCTCTCAGGTCTTGAGATGATAAATGCCAAGTTTGAAGTCAATTGGATGAAAAATGTTTGCAAAGGGGGAAAAAGCATGACCACAGTGAATGTGCCAAAATAGGCCAAAATTGGACATTAAAAAATTCATAGCTCACTTCCTGTACATTTTAGCTACATGGTCCCAATAGACTATTTTGTGCGTCTCGGGGTGCTACACGTGCCTGCCAATTTTCGTTGCTCTAGCTCAAACGTGCCGGGCTTGGTTTTTATTTTTCTACTCTAGGCGGCGCTATAGAGTCGCGTTGTTATAACGACTTCATAATATCAAATTTTTCGCCGGACCTGAGGAGTGTGCAAAGTTCGGTGAGTTTTCGTGAATATTTAGGTACCCAAAATCGCGATTGTTTGCGGAGAATAAAGAATAATAATAACTAGAGCTGCGAGCAGCTATAAAGGGCCCTCGCAGCCCGGGCCACGTTGGGGTACTTGCACGTTGGGGTACTGGCACATTGGAAGCAGAATTTCTTTGAAAATGGCATGATAAACATGTGGATTTTTTTTTTTTTTTTTTGCCAGGTGTGATGAGTGTGTCAAGCTCAATGGGTTTTGGTGATTGTTAAGATCTGCAAAAATCAGCGTCTTTTTTCTATTTTTAGGCAATGAGTTGCCCTGATTTTTCGTAAAAGTATATATACACGCATCATCGCTCGTACTCATTGCACAATGTTGCTTTTATTGTCCATAGAGGCGATCAAAAATAAAAAAAAAAAAACTAAATAAAAAATACGTATGTTTGGATCGGTCTGATGCCAGTGAACATATTGAGTGGTGGAAAGTAAAAGAATATTCATCAATGACTTAGTTATCACACTTACAATGAGTTTACAATTTTTGCAAAAATACCGTAAGTGAGGCATTTTTTTTTTTTTATGCCTCAAGGACTAGGTGGCGCTGTATTTATAACTGAATTTTGTCATAGAGATACCTTTAGGCCTTGACTATAAATATACATTTCAAGTATGGGATTTTTTGGAGCATGTACCTGGGAGTTATTAAGCATAGCCTTCATTCACGATACTGCTTTTAATGTCCATAGAGGCTATCAAAAATACATAAAACTAAATAACAAAAATATGTATGTTTGGTTAGGTCTGATGCCAGTGAATATTTTGAGTGGTGGAAAGTAAAAGAATATTCCTAAATGACTTAGTTATCACACTGAGAATGAGTTTACATTTTTTGTACAAAATACCGTAAGTGGGGTATTTTTTTTTCATGCCTCAAGGACTAGGTGGCGCTGCATATATAACTGAATGTTGTCATAGAGATACCTTCAGGCCTTGACGATAAACATACATGTCAAGTTTGGGATTTTTTGGAGCATGTATCGGGGAGTTATTAAGCATATCCTTTTTCAGTGCGAAACACAAATTTTGATGCCCCGCCCTCATCATATAGTATTAACAAAAGTCAAGATTTTTCCGTCTGTTGTTGGCTCAGGTCTTGGCATGGTCCAGGTCAAGTCATAAGTCAGTCGGATAAAACGTGTAGGAGAAGTGGGCAAAAGTATGCCCCCTGAAAATGTGCAAAAATCGTCAAAAATGGGACATTCAAAAATTCGTAGCTCACTTCCTGTTCATTTTAGCATATGGGTCCAAGAGACTTTTTTGTAGGTCTTTGGCTCCCTCATACACGTAAAAATTTTCGTAGATCTTGCTTAAACGTACAATCGGGGCTGCTTCGTTAAAAATTTCTAGGGGGCGCTATTGAGTCATTTTTGTAAAAATAGCACAATCAACAATAAAATAGTGTTCATTTTACCAGGCCAGATGTGTGTGCCAAGTTTCATGAGTTTCTGCGCATGTTTAGACCCTCAAAACTGGCGTTGTTTTCTTGGCGAACAGTGCTTAGCCACGCCCACAGCGATTCGCGAAAACTCACAAACTTCATGTTGTGACATCATGAAGGCCGAAACCCTCATCTGAGCAAATATGAGGTTGGTCCAGTTAACGTGTTTGGAGAAAAAATGTACAAGAAAATTCGTAAGAAAAAAAATTGCCACTAGGTGGCGCTATCAGTAAGATGAAATATAAGTTCGTAGATGTCTTTAGGGCTGGACTCTCATCAAATGTGTGAAATTTTGAGAAGATAGGATCATCTCGGTCAAGTTCATGCAGCTTTTATTGTCACGAAAAATCTTCAGACTTTGCGGCACCGTAGTGGCCACGCCCTTTGGCGAAAAGTTACAATATTCGGTGTGGGGCATGATCAACATCTTAAGGCTTTTCTGACCAACTTTCAACTGGATCCCTTCAACGAGCTCAGCGCAGTAGCTAAAAACGTAAAGTATGACATTTATTATCACCACTAGGTGGCGCTATATGTATAACTGAATTTTATCATATAGATGTTTTCAGGCCGTGACTACTACGTTGCCTGAGAAGTTTGAGATTTTTTGGAGCTTGAACATGGGAGTTATTAAGCATTTGCTCTTTCTGGACAAATGAAATTTTAAAGACAATATTTGATGCCCCGCCCCCATCATATAGTATTTCGAAAAGGCAAGACTTTTTGCCCAGTTGTTCTCTCAGGTCTTGAGATGATAAATGCCAAGTTTGATGTGAATTGGATGAAAAATGTTTGCAGAGGGGGAAAAAGCATGACCACAGTGAATGTGCCAAAATAGGCCAAAATTGGACATAAAAAAATTCATAGCTCATTTCCTGTACATTTTAGCTACATGGTCCCAATAGACTTTTTTGTGCGTCTCGGGGTGCTACACGTGCCTGCCAATTTTCGTTGCTCTAGCTCAAACGTGCCAGGCTTGGTTTATATTTTTCTACGCTAGGGGGCGCTATAGAGTCGCGTTGTTATGACGACTTCATAATATCAAATTTTTCGCCGGGCCTGAGGAGTGTGCAAAGTTTGGTGAGTTTTCGTGAATGTTTAGGTACTCAAAAATGCGATCGTTAACGGAGAAGAAGAAGAAGAAGAATAACTAGAGCTGCGAGCAGCTATAAAGGGCCCTCGCAGCCCGGGCCACGTTGGAGTCCTTGCACGTTGGGGTACTTGCACGTTAGGGTACTGGCACGTTGGGGTACTGGCACGTTGGGGTACTGGCATATTGGAAGCAAAATTTCTTTGAAAATGGCATAATAAACGTTTACATGTAGAATATTTTTTTTGCCAGTGTGTGTCAAGCTCAACGGGTTTTGGTGATTGTTAAGACCTGCAAAAATCAGCGTCCTTTTTTATTTTTAGGCAATGAGTTGCCCTGATTGGTATTTTTTGTAAAAGTGTATATATACATCATCGCTCGTTGTACTCATTGCACAATGTTACTTTTATTGTCCAAAGGGGCAATCAAAAATGAATAAAACAAAATGGAAACGTACATACGTTTGGATCGGTGTGAAGCCAGTGAACAATTTGAGTGGTGGAAACTAAAAGAATATTCATAAATGACTCAGTTATCACACTTAGAATGAGTGTACATTTTTTGTACAAAATACCGTATGTGGGGTATTTTTTTTTTTTTTTTTATATAAGCCTCAAGGGCTAGGTGGCGCTGTATTTATAACTGAATGTTGTCATCGAGATACCTTCAGGCCTTGATTATAAGCATACATGTCAAGTGTGGGATTTTTTTTGGAGCATGTACCGTGGAGTTATTAAGCATATCCTTCATTCACAATATTGCTTTTAATGTCGACAGAGGCTATCAAAAATAAATAAAAATATATATATGTTTGGATAAGTCTGATGCCAGTGAACATTTTGAGTGGTGGAAACTAAAAGAATATTCATAAATGACTTAGTTATCACACTTAGAATGAGTTTACATTTTTTGTACAAAATACCGTATGTGGGGTATTTTTTTTTTGTGCCTCAAGGGCTAGGTGGCGCTGCATATATAACTGAATGTTGTCATAGAGATAGCTTCAGGCCTTGACGATAAACATACATGTCAAGTTTGGGATTTTTTGGAGCATGTACCGGGGAGTTATTAAGCATATCCTTTTTCAGTGCGAAACACAAATTTTGATGCCCCGCCTTCATCATATAGTATTTCGAAAGGTCAAGATTTTTCCCCCTGTCGTTGGCTCAGGTCTTGACATGGTCCAGGTCAAGTCTTAACTCAGTCAGATGAAACGTGTAGGAGAAGTGGGCAAAAGTCTGCCCCCTGTGAATGTGCAAAAATTGTCAAAAATGGGACATTCAAAAATTCGTAGCTCACTTCCTGTTCATTTTAGCATATGGGTCCAAGAGACTTTTTTGTAGGTCTTGGGCTCCCTCATACACCTAAAAATATTCGTCGTTCTTGCTTAAACGTACAACCGGGGCTGCTTCGTTAAAAACTTCTAGGGGGCGCTATTGAGTCATTTTTGTAAAAATAGCACAATCAACAATAAAATATTGCTCATTTTACCAGGCCAGATGTGTGTGCCAAGTTTCATGAGTTTCTGTGCATGTTTAGACCCTCAAAACTGGCGTTGTCTTCTTGGCGAACAGCGCTTAGCCACACCCACAGCAATTCGCGAAAACTCACAAACTTCGTGTTGTGACATCATGAAGGCCGAAACCCTCATCTGAGCAAATATGAGGTAGGTCCAGTTAACGTGTTTGGAGAAAAACGTAGAAGAAAATTCGTAAGAAAAAAAATTGCCACTAGGTGGCGCTATCAGTTAGATGAAATGTAAGTTAGTAGATGTCTTTAGAGCTGGACTCTCATCAAATGTGTGAAATTTTGAGAAGATAGGATCATCTCGGTCAAGTTAATGCAGCTTTTATTGTCACGAAAAATCTTCAGACTTTGCGTCACCGTAGCGGCCACGCCCTTTGGCGAAAAGTTACAATATTCGGTGTGGGGCATCATCAACATCTTAAGGCTTTTCTGACCAATTTTCAACTGGATCCCTTCAACGAGCTCAGCACAGTAGCTAAAAACGTAAAGTATGACATTTATTGTAACCACTAGGTGGCGCTATATGTATAACTGAATTTTGTCATATAGATGTTTTCAGGCCGTGACTATTACGTTGCCTGAGAAGTTTGAGATTTTTTGGAGCTTGAACATGGGAGTTATTAAGCATTTGCTCTTTCTGGACAAATGAAATTTTAAAGGCAATATTTGATGCCCCGCCCCCGTCATATAGTATTTCAAAAAGGCAAGATGTTTTGCCCAGTTGTTCTCTCAGGTCTTGAGATGATAAATGCCAAGTTTGAAGTCAATTGGATGAAAAATGTTTGCAAAGGGGGAAAAAGCATGACCACAGTGAATGTGCCAAAATAGGCCAAAATTGGACATAAAAAAATTCATAGCTCACTTCCTGTACATTTTAGCTACATGGTCCCAATAGACTTTTTTGTGCGTCTCGGCGTGCTACACGTGCCTGCCAATTTTTGTTGCTCTAGCTCAAACGTGCCGGGCTTGGTTTTTATTTTTCTACGCTAGGGGGCGCTATAGAGTCGCATTGTTATGACGACTTAATAATATCAAATTTTTCGCCGGGCCTGAGGAGTGTGCAAAGTTCGGTGAGTTTTCGTGAATGTTTAGGTACCCAAAATCGTGATCGTTTACGGAGAAAAAGAATAATAATAATAATAATAATAATAATAATAATAATCCGATCGAAATCGTGATCGTTTACGGAGAAAAAGAATAATAATAATAATAATAATAATAATAATAATAATCCGATCGAAAAACAATAGGGACCTCGCAGCGGTAGCTGCTCGGGCCCTAATAATAATAATAATAATAATAATAATAATAATAATAATTTTTACAAAAACAATAGGGACCTCGCAGCGGTCGCTGCTCGGGCCCTAATAATAATAATTTTTACAAAAACAATAGGGACCTCGCAGCGGTCGCTGCTCGGGCCCTAATAACTAGAGCTGCGAGCAGCTATAAAGGGCCCTCGCAGCCCGGGCCACGTTGGGGTCCTTGCACGTTGGGGTACTTGCACGTTGGGGTACTGGCACGTTGGGGTACTGGCATATTGGAAGCAAAATTTCTTTGAAAATGGCATAATAAACGTTTACATGTAGAATATTTTTTTTGCCAGTGTCTGTCAAGCTCAACGGATTTTGGTGATTGTTAAGACCTGCAAAAATCAGCGTCCTTATTTATTTTTAGGCAATGAGTTGCCCTGATTGGTATTTTTTTGTAAAAGTGTATATACACATCATCGCTCGTTGTACTCATTGCACAATGTTTACTTTTATTGTCCAAAGGGGCAATCAAAAATGAATAAAACAAAATGGAAACGTACATACGTTTGGATCGGTGTGAAGCCAGTGAACAATTTGAGTGGTGGAAACTAAAAGAATATTCATAAATGACTTAGTTATCACACTTAGAATGAGTGTACATTTTTTGTACAAAATACCGTATGTGGGGTATTTTTTTTTTTTTTTTATATAAGCCTCAAGGGCTAGGTGGCGCTGTATTTATAACTGAATGTTGTCATAGAGATACCTTCAGGCCTTGATTATAAGCATACATGTCAAGTGTGGGATTTTTTTTGGAGCATGTACCGTGGAGTTATTAAGCATATCCTTCATTCACGATATTGCTTTTAATGTCCATAGAGGCTATCAAAAATAAATAAAAATATATATATGTTTGGATAAGTCTGATGCCAGTGAACATTTTGAGTGGTGGAAACTAAAAGAATATTCATAAATGACTTCGTTATCACACTTAGAATGAGTTTACATTTTTTGTACAAAATACCGTATGTGGGGTATTTTTTTTTCATGCCTCAAGGGCTAGGTGGCGCTGCATATATAACTGAATGTTGTCATAGAGATAACTTCAGGCCTTGACGATAAACATACATGTCAAGTTTGGGATTTTTTGGAGCATGTACCGGGGAGTTATCAAGCATATCCTTTTTCATTGCGAAACACAAATTTTGATGCCCCGCCCTCATCATATAGTATTTCGAAAAGTCAAAATTTTTCCCCCTGTCGTTGGCTCAGGTCTTGACATGGTCCGGGCCAAGTCTTAACTCAGTCGGATGAAACGTGTAGGAGAGGTGGGCAAAAGTCTGCCCCCTGTGAATGTGCAAAAATCGTCAAAAATGGGACTTTCAAAAATTCGTAGCTCACTTCCTGTTCATTTTAGCATATGGGTCCAAGAGACTTTTTTGTAGGTCTTGGGCTCCCTCATACACCTAAAAATATTCGTCGTTCTTGCTTAAACGTACAACCGGGGCTGCTTCGTTAAAAATTTCGAGGGGGCGCTATTGAGTCATTTTTGTAAAAATAGCACAATCAACAATAAAATATTGCTCATTTTACCAGGCCAGATGTGTGTGCCAAGTTTCAGGAGTTTCTGTGCATGTTTAGACCCTCAAAACTGGCGTTGTTTTCTTGGCGAACAGCGCTTAGCCACGCCCACAGCAAATCGCGAAAACTCACAAACTTCGTGTTGTGACATCATGAAGGCCGAAACCCTCATCTGAGCAAATATGAGGTAGGTCCAGTTAACGTGTTTGGAGAAAAACGTAGAAGAAAATTCATAAGAAAAAAAATTGCCACTAGGTGGCGCTATCAGTTAGATGAAATGTAAGCTAGTAGATGTCTTTAGAGCTGGACTCTCATCAAATGTGTGAAATTTTGAGAAGATAGGATCATCTCGGTCAAGTTAATGCAGCTTTTATTGTCACGAAAAATCTTCAGACTTTGCGTCACCGTAGCGGCCACGCCTTTTGGTGAAAAGTTACAATATTCGGTGTGGGGCATGATCAACATCTTATGGCTTTTCTGACCAATTTTCAACTGGATCCCTTCAACGAGCTCAGCACAGTAGCTAAAAACGTAAAGTATGACATTTATTGTAACCACTAGGTGGCGCTATATGTATAACTGAATTTTGTCATATAGATGTTTTCAGGCCGTGACTATTACGTTGCCTGAGAAGTTTGAGATTTTTTGGAGCTTGTACATGGGAGTTATTCAGCATTTGGTCTTTCTGGACAAATGAAATTTTAAAGGCAATATTTGATGCCCCGCCCCCGTCATATAGTATTTCGAAAAGGCAAGACTTTTTGCCCAGCTGTTCTCTTAGGTCTTGAGATGATAAATGCCAAGTTTGAAGTCAACTGGATGAAAAATGTTTGCAAAGGGGGAAAAAGCATGACCACAGTGAATGTGCCAAAATAGGCCAAAATTGGACATTAAAAAATTCATAGCTCATTTCCTGTACATTTTAGCTACATGGTCCCAATAGACTTTTTTGTGCGTCTCGGGGTGCTACACGTGCCTGCCAATTTTCGTTGCTCTAGCTCAAACGTGCCGGGCTTGGTTTTTATTTTTCTATGCTAGGGGGCGCTATAGAGTCGCGTTGTTATAACGACTTCATAATATCAAATTTTTCGCCGGACCTGAGGAGTGTGCAAAGTTCAGTGAGTTTTCGTGAATATTTAGGTACCCAAAATCGCGATTGTTTGCGGAGAATAAAGAAGAAGAAGAAGAAGAATAATAATAACTAGAGCTGCGAGCAGCTATAAAGGGCCCTCGCAACCCGGGCCACGTTGGGGTATTTGCACGTCGGGGTACTGGCATGTTGGGGTACTGTCAAATAGGAAACCATCTAAATTTTAAACGTTTTTGCCATGCTTTGTGTTTGTAAAGTTTCATGGAAAGGCCAAAAATGATGCACAATTAACAAAATAAAATCTAAATGGATTGGCACATGGCTATATTGAATACTTTTTGAATATATTAGGCATGCCTGCCAATATTCACACATCTAGCTGAATCATATAATCGGAAAGACTTCATAAAAATGTCTAGAGGGCGCTATTGAAGCATTTATTGCAAATTTAATAAGAAATCTCTAAAATATTCATGCTTATGACAAGCCTGATGTGTGTGTAAAGTTTCATGAGTTTTTGCACATGTTTAGACCCCCCCAAAAAAAGCAGCATTTTACTTGGCAAACAATGCATCGCCATGAAACGGCGTGCGACAAAATAAATAACTTTCGATAACTTTGTATCTTAAACATCTTAAGATGAAGCACACCAAGTTTGAAGACAGTCGGATAAATTTTGTAGGAGGAGTTCGTTAAAATATGACCCCTAAAAAAGGCCACAAAAAATGGCTACAAATCCCAACGTAAATCAAAATGGCGGACTTCCTGTTTGGTTTAGCAGATGGTTCCAAGAGACTTTTTTGTACATCGTGGGCTCTTATGTATGCATAGAGGGCGCTATTGAGCACAACGTTGGGTTACTTGCACGTCAGGGTACTGGCACGTTGGGGTACTGTTACATGGAACAAGGACCATTTAAAATGTTAGTTTTTTCCATGCCTTGTCTGTGCAAAGTTTAATGAAAAAGGCCAAAAATGATGTATAATTCCCAAAATAAAATCAAAATAGCGGACTTCCTCTTTGGTTTGGCAAATGGCTACATAATACTTTTTTGTAGGTCTAGCATAATCATACAATCGGAAATTCTTCATAAAAATGTCTAGAGGGCGCTATTTATTGCAAATTGCACAATAAATCTCTAAAAATTCATGTTCATGACAAGTCTGATGTGTTTGCAAAGTTTCATGAGTTTTCATGTGTATAAAAAAAAAAGCAGCACTTGACAAACAATGCATTGCTATGGCAACAGCGTGTGACAAAATAAAAAACTTTCGATTACTTTGCATCTTAAACATCTTAAGATGAAACACACCAAGTTTGAAGACAGTCGGATAAATTTTGTAGGAGGAGTTCGTTAAAGTATGACCCCTAAAAAAGGCCACAAAAAAATGGCTACAAATCCCAACGTAAATCAAAATGGCGGACTTCCTGTTTGGTTTAGCACATGGTTCCAAGAGACTTTTTTCGTACATCGTGGGCTCTTATGTATGCCTCTAAATTATCATAGCGCTAGGTGAAACGTACAACCGGGAATGCTTTGTTAAAGAGGAGTTTTTTTAGCTCAAAATGTGATGCCCAGCCCCTACGGGACTTCCTGTTGGGTTTAGCACATGGCACCAAGAGACTTTTTTTGTACATCGTGGGCTGTTACATTTGTCTCCAAATTTTCGTAGCTCTAGCTGCTTCGTACAACTGGGAATGCTTCATTAAGAAGGAATTTTTTCCTTTGCAAACTGTGCATGCCACGGCAACAGCGTGCGACGAAATAAAAAGCTTTCAATAACTTTTCATCTTCAACATCTTAAGATGAATCACACCAAGTTTGGAGATGATCGGATAAACTCTGTAGGAGGAGTTCGTTAAAATAAGACCCCTATGAAATGGCCCAAAAAATGGCAACACGTTCCAAAGTAAATCAAAATGGCGGACTTCCTGTTCGGTTTAGCATTTGGTTCAAAAAGAGTTTTTTGTACCTTGAGTGCTGTTACATATGTCTTCAAATTTTGGTAACTCTAGGTGAAATGTACAGCCGGGAATGCTTCATTAAGTTAGAATTTTGAAACACAAAATTTGATGCCTCGCCTCTGGCGGACTTCCTGTTAGGTTTAGCATATGGCACCAACAGGCTTTTTTGTAGATCATAGTCTGTTACATATGTGTACCAATTTTCATAGCTCTAGGTTAAACGTGCAACCGGCAATGCTTCGTGAAGTAAGAATTTTTAAACTCTAAATTTGATGCGCCGCCGCCGTCATATAGTATATCAAAAACTTTTCATTTTTCACAGTGATGTTGTCCCAGGTGTTGAGATGGTACATCCCAAGTTTGAAGTCAATCGGGTTAACCGTGTAGGAGAAGCGGGCAAAAGTATGACCCCTGTAAATGTGCAAAAATTGGCAAAAATTGGACATTTAAATACTCATACCTCACTTTCTGTCTATTTTAGGGTACACACTTCAAAGAGGTTTTTGTTCATTGGGATGTGCTACAGGTGCCACACAATTTTCATAGCCGTCGGACAATCGTAGCGGGACAGGGATCCGTTTAACCTATGTAGGGGGCGCTAAGGAGCCATTTTTCTGTTATCATGTATGGCGACTTTAAAATATCAAATTTTTCGCCAGGCCTGATGTGCGTGTAAAGTTTGGTGAGTTTTCGTTCACGTTTAGTGTCTGAAAAATGAGATTGTTTGCGGAGAAGAAAAAGAAGAATAATAAGAAGAATTCCTACAAAAACAATAGGGCCTCGCAGCGGCACCGCCGCCGCCGCTGCTCGGGCCCTAATAATAATTTTTACAAAAACAATAGGGACCTCGCAGCGGTCGCTGCTCGGGCCCTAACTAGAGCTGCGAGCAGCTATAAAGGGCCCTCGCAGCCCGGGCCACGTTGGGGTCCTTGCACGTTGGGGTACTTGCACGTTGGGGTACTTGCACGTTGGGGTACTGGCACGTTGGGGTACTGGCATATTGGAAGCAAAATTTCTTTGAAAATGGCATAATAAACGTTTACATGTAGAATATTTTTTTGCCAGTGTGTGTGTCAAGCTCAACGGGTTTTGGTGATTGTTAAGACCTGCAAAAATCAGCGTCCTTTTTTATTTTTAGGCAATGAGTTGCCCTGATTGGTATTTTTTGTGTATATACACATCATCGCTCGTTGTACTCATTGCACAATGTTACCTTTATTGTCCAAAGGGGCAATCAAAAATGAATAAAACAAAATGGAAACGTACATACTTTTGGATCGGTGTGAAGCCAATGAACAATTTGAGTGGTGGAAGCTAAAAGAATATTCATAAATGACTTAGTTATCACACTTAGAATGAGTGTACATTTTTTGTACAAAATACCGTATGTGGGGTATTTTTTATTTTTTTTTATATAAGCCTCAAGGGCTAGGTGGCGCTGTATTTATAACTGAATGTTGTCATAGAGATAGCTTCAGGCCTTGACGATGACACTTCCTGTACATTTTAGCTACATGGTCCCAATAGACTTTTTTTGTGCGTCTCGGGGTGCTACACGTGCCTGCCAATTTTCGTTGCTCTAGCTCAAACGTGCCAGGCTTGGTTTTTATTTTTCTACGCTAGGGGGCGCTATAGAGTCGCGTTGTTATGACGACTTCATAATATAAAATTTTTCGCCGGGCCTGAGGAGTGTGCAAAGTTTGGTGAGTTTTCGTGAATGTTTAGGTACTCAAAAATGCGATCGTTTACGGAGAAGAAGAAGAAGAAGAAGAATAACTAGAGCTGCGAGCAGCTATAAAGGGCCCTCGCAACCCGGGCCACGTTGGGGTACTTGCACGTCGGGGTACTGGCACGTTGGGGTACTGTCAAATAGGACAAGGACCATCTAAAATGTTTTTGACAAGCCTTGTGTGTGCAAAGTTTAATCAAAACGCAAAATATGGTGTGCAATTCCCAAAATAAATTCAAAATGGTGGACTTCCTTTTAGGTTTAGCATACGGCTACAGAATACCTTTTGTAGGTCTTAAGCTAATAGGTATGCCTCCCAGTTTTCATAAATCTTGGTCAAGTCATCTTTAGTTGTGTATCGCTTGAATCATACAATTGGAAATGCTCCATAAAAATGCATAGAGGGCGCTATTGAGCACAACGTTGGGTTACTTGCACGTCAGGGTACTGGCACGTTGGGGTACTGTTACATGGAACAAGGACCATTTAAAATGTTAGTTTTTTCCATGCCTTGTCTGTGCAAAGTTTAATGAAAAAGGCCAAAAATGATGTAAAATTCCCAAAATAAAATCAAAATAGCGGACTTCCTCTTTGGTTTGGCAAATGGCTACATAATACTTTTTTGTAGGTCTAGCATAATCATACAATCGGAAATGCTTCATAAAAATGTCTAGAGGGCGCTATTTATTGCAAATTGCACAATAAATCTCTGAAAAATTCATGTTCATGACAAGTCTGATGTGTTTGCAAAGTTTCATGAGTTTTCATGTGTATAAAAAAAAAAAAAAAGCAGCACTTGACAACTGTTACATGGAACAAGGACCATTTAAAATGTTAGTTTTTTCCATGCCTTGTCTGTGCAAAGTTTAATGAAAAAGGCCAAAAATGATGTATAATTCCCAAAATAAAATCAAAATAGCGGACTTCCTCTTTGGTTTGGCAAATGGCTACATAATACTTTTTTGTAGGTCTAGCATAATCATACAATCGGAAATGCTTCATAAAAATGTCTAGAGGGCGCTATTTATTGCAAATTGCACAATAAATCTCTGAAAATTCATGTTCATGACAAGTCTGATGTGTTTGCAAAGTTTCATGAGTTTTCATGTGTATAAAAAAAAAAAAAGCAGCACTTGACAAACAATGCATTGCTATGGCAACAGCGTGTTACAAAATAAAAAACTTTCGATTACTTTGCATCTTAAACATCTTAAGATGAAACACACCAAGTTTGAAGACAGTCGGATAAATTTTGTAGGAGGGGTTCGTTAAAATATGACCCCTGAAAAAGGCCACAAAAAATGGCAACAAATCCCATCATAAATCAAAATGGCAGACTTCCTGTTTGGTTTAGCACATGGTTCCAAGAGACTTTTTTGTACATCATGGGCTCTTATGTATGCCTGCAAATTATCATAGCGCTAGGTGAAACGTACAACCGGGAATGCTTCGTTAAAGAGAAGTTTTTTAGCTCAAAATGTGATGCCCGGCCCCTGGGGGACTTCCTGTTAGGTTAAGCACATGGCACCAAGAGACTTTTTTGTACATCCTGGACTGTTACATATGTCTACAATTTTTCGTCGCTCTAGCTGCTTCGTACAACTGGGAATGCTTCATTAATAAGATTTTTTTTCCTTTGCAAAAAGTGTATGCCACGACAACAGCGTGTGACGAAATAAATACCTTTCAATAACTTTTCATTTTCAACATCTTAAGATGAATCACACCAAGTTTGAAGATGATCGGATAAACTCTGTAGGAGGAGTTTGTTAAAATATGACCCCTATGAAATGGCCAAAAAAAATGGCAACACATTCCAAAGTAAATCAAAATGGCGGACGTCCTGTTAGGTTTAGCATATGGTTCAAAAAGAGTTTTTTGTACCTCGAGGGCTGTTATATACCTCTACAAATTTTGGTAACTCTATGTGAAACCTACAGCCGGGTATGCTTTGTTAAAGAGGAGTTTTTTAGCTCAAAATGTGATGCACGGCCCCTGGGGGACTTCCTGTTGGGTTTAGCACAGGGCACCAAGAGACTTTTTTGTACATCTTGGGCTGTTACATATGTCTACAAATTTTCGTAGCTCTAGCTGCTTCGTACAAATGGGAATGCTTCTTTAAGGATATTTTTTTTCCTTTAAAAACAGTGCATGCCATGACAACAGTGTGCGACGAAATACAAAGCTTTCAATAACTTTTCATCTTCAACATCTTAAGATGAATCACACCAAGTTTGAAGATGATCGGAAAAACACTGTAGGAGGAGTTCGTTAAAATAAGACCCCAATGAAATGGCCAAAAAAATGGCAACACGTTCCAAAATAAATCAAAATGGTGGACTTCCTGTTAGGTTTAGCATATGGTTCAAAAAGAGTTTTTTGTAGGTCATAGCCTGTTACATATGTGTACCAATTTTCGTAGCTCTAGATTAAACGTACAACCGGCAATGCTTCGTGAAGTAAGAATTTTTAAACTCTAAATTTGATGCGCCGCCGCCGTCATATAGTATATCAAAAACTTTTCATTTTTCACAATGATGTTGTCCCAGGTGTTGAGATGGTGCATCCCAAGTTTGAAGTCAATTGGGTTAACCGTGTAGGAGAAGCGGGCAAAAGTATGACCCCTGTAAATGTGCAAAAATTGGACATTTAAATACTCATACCTCACTTTCTGTCTATTTTAGGGTACACACTTCAAAGAGGTTTTTGTTCATTGGGATGTGCTACAGGTGCCACACAATTTTCATAGCCATCGGACAATCGTAGCGGGACAGGGATCCGTTTAACCTATGTAGGGGGCGCTAAGGAGCCATTTTTCTGTTATCATGTATGGCGACTTTAAAATATCAAATTTTTCGCCAGGCCTGATGTGCGTGTAAAGTTTGGTGAGTTTTCGTTCACGTTTAGTGTCTCAAAAATGCGATTGTTTGCGGAGAAGAAAAAGAATAATAACTAGAGCTGCGAGCAGCTATAAAGGGCGCTCGCAACCCGGGCCACGTTGGGGTATTTGCATGTCGGGGTACTGGCATATTGGGGTACTGTTTCATAGGAAACCGTCTAAATTGTAAATGTTTTAGACATGCTTTGTGTTTGCAAAGTTTCATGGAAGGCCAAAAATGATGCACAATTTAAAATCAAAATGGATTGGCACATGGCTATAGAATACTTTTTGGAGGTATTAGGCTGATAGGTATGCCTCCCAATATTCACACATCTAGCTGAACCATATAATCGGATATACTTCATAAAACTATCTAGACGACGCTATTGAGCCATTTATTACAAATTGCACAACAAATTATAAAATATTCATGTTCATGAGAGATCTGATCTGTGTGCAGTTTTGTGAGTTTTTCCCCGTGTTTAGACTCTCAAAAAAAAATTCTTTGCAAACAATGCATCCCTAAAGCAAAGGCATGTGACAAAATAAAAAATTTCAATGACTTTTCAGCTTAAATATCTTAAGATTAAACATGCCAAAGAATGAAGACGATGTGATAAGTTTTGCAGAAAATATGACCCCTATAAAAGGCCCCAAAAAGTGGCTACAAATACCAAAGTAAATCAAAATGTCAGACTTCCTGTTTGGTTTAACATATGGTTCCAAGAGACCTTTTTTGTACATCGTGGGCTCTTATGTATGCCTCCAAATTATCAAGAAAAGAAGTTGGGTTTAGCACTTGACACCAAGAGACTTTTTTTAAACATCGTGGGCTGCTACATATGTCTACAAATTTTTGTAGAATACTTTTTGGAGGTATTAGGCTGATAGGTATGCCTCCCAATATTCACACATCTAGCTGAATCATATAAAAAACATTTTTCTTTGCAAACAATGCATCGCTACAGCAAAGGCGTGCAACAAAATAAAAAATTTCAATAACTTTTCATCTTAAATTACTTAAGATGAAACGCGCCAAAGAATATATGACGCCTATAAAAGGCCCCAAAAATGGCAACAAATACCAAAGTTAATCAAAATGGCAGACTTCCTGTTTGGTTTAGCATATGGCTTTAGAAACTTTTTTGTAAGTCTTAGGCTGATCTCCCAATATTCACACATCTAGCTGAATCATATAAAAAACATTTTTCTTTTCAAACAATGCATCGCTACAGCAAAGGCGTGCGACAAAATAAAAAATTTCAATAACTTTTCATCTTAAATATCTTAAGATGAAACGTACCAAAGAATATATGACGCCTATAAAAGGCCCCAAAAATGGCATCAAATACCAAAGTTAATCAAAATGGCAGACTTCCTGTTTGGTTTAGCATATGGCTTTAGAAACTTTTTTGTAAGTCTTAGGCTGATAGGTATCCAAATTTTTTCACATCTAGCTGAATCATTCATTTCCAAAAGCTTCATAAAAATGTCGAGATGGCGCTATTGAGCCATTTATTGAAAATTGCAGAAAAACTCTCTAAAATGTTCATTTTTTATGGCAAGTTTGATGTGTGTGCAAAGTTTCATGAGTTTTCGCATGTTTAGAAAAAAAAAAAAAAAAGCAGCATTTTACTTGGCAAACAATGCACCGCTATGGCAACAGCGTGCGACAA
This sequence comes from Festucalex cinctus, assembly GCF_051991245.1. Classification (NCBI taxonomy): domain Eukaryota; kingdom Metazoa; phylum Chordata; class Actinopteri; order Syngnathiformes; family Syngnathidae; genus Festucalex; species Festucalex cinctus. Next base: position 26,458,121 of record NC_135417.1, read on the forward strand.
AATAAAACACTTTCGATAACTTTGCATCTTAAACATCTTAAGATGAAGCACACCAAGTTTGAAGACAGTCGGATAAATTTTGTAGGAGGAGTTCGTTAAAGTATGACCCCTAAAAAAGGCCACAAAAAAATGGCTACAAATCCCAACGTAAATCAAAATGGCGGACTTCCTGTTTGGTTTAGCACATGGTTCCAAGAGACTTTTTTTGTACATTGTGGGCTCTTATGTATGCCTCTAAATTATCATAGCGCTAGGTGAAACGTACAACTGGGAATGCTTTGTTAAAGAGGAGTTTTTTAGCTCAAAATGTGATGCCCAGCCCCTACGGGACTTCCTGTTGGGTTTAGCACATGGCACCAAGAGACTTTTTTTGTACATCGTGGGCTGTTACATTTGTCTCCAAATTTTCGTAGCTCTAGCTGCTTCGTACAACTGGGAATGCTTCATTAAGAAGGAATTTTTTCCTTTGCAAACTGTGCATGCCACGGCAACAGCGTGCGACGAAATAAAAAGCTTTCAATAACTTTTCATCTTCAACATTTTAAGATGAATCACACCAAGTTTGGAGATGATCGGATAAACTCTGTAGGAGGAGTTCGTTAAAATAAGACCCCTATGAAATGGCCCAAAAAATGGCAACACGTTCCAAAGTAAATCAAAATGGCGGACTTCCTGTTCGGTTTAGCATTTGGTTCAAAAAGAGTTTTTTGTACCTTGAGGGCTGTTACATATGTCTTCAAATTTTGGTAACTCTAGGTGAAATGTACAGCCGGGAATGCTTCATTAAGTTAGAATTTTGAAACACAAAATTTGATGCCTCGCCTCTGGCGGACTTCCTGTTAGGTTTAGCATATGGCACCAACAGGCTTTTTTGTAGATCATAGTCTGTTACATATGTGTACCAATTTTCATAGCTCTAGGTTAAACGTACCACCGGCAATGCTTCGTTAAGTAAGAATTTTGAAACTGTAAATTTGATGAGCCGCCACCGTCATATAGTATGTCAAAAACTTTTGATTTTTTACCATGATGTTGTCCCAGGTGTTGAGATGGTACAGCCCAAGTTTGAAGTCAATCGGGTTAACCGTGTAGGAGAAGCGGGCAAAAGTATGACCCCTGTAAATGTGCAAAAATTGGACATTTAAATACTCATACCTCACTTTCTGTCTACTTTAGGGTACACACTTCAAAGAGGTTTTTGTTCATTGGGATGTGCTACAGGTGCCACACAATTTTCATAGCCGTCGGACAATCGTAGCGGGACAGGGATCCGTTTAACCTATATAGGTGGCGCTACAGAGCCATTTTTCTGTTATCATGTATGGCGACTTTAAAATATCAAATTTTTCGCCAGGCCCGATCTGCGTGTAAAGTTTGGTGAGTTTTCGTTCATGTTTAGTGCCTCAAAAATGTGGTTGTTTGCGGAAAAGAATAATAACAAAGAAAAAGAAGAAGAAGAATAATAACTAGAGCTGCGAGCAGCTATAAAGGGCCCTCGCAGCCCGGGCCACGTTGGGGTCCTTGCACGTTGGGGTACTTGCACGTTGGGGTACTTGCACGTTGGGGTACTGGCACGTTGGGGTACTGGCATATTGGAAGCAAAATTTCTTTGAAAATGGCATAATAAACGTTTACATGTAGAATATTTTTTTTGCCAGTGTCTGTCAAGCTCAACGGATTTTGGTGATTGTTAAGACCTGCAAAAATCAGCGTCCTTATTTATTTTTAGGCAATGAGTTGCCCTGATTGATATTTTTTTGTAAAAGTGTATATACACATCATCGCTCGTTGTACTCATTGCACAATGTTTACTTTTATTTTCCAAAGGGGCAATCAAAAATGAATAAAACAAAATGGAAACGTACATACGTTTGGATCGGTGTGAAGCCAGTGAACAATTTGAGTGGTGGAAACTAAAAGAATATTCATAAATGACTTAGTTATCACACTTAGAATGAGTGTAAATTTTTTGTACAAAATACCGTATGTGGGGTATTTTTTTTTTTATATATAAGCCTCAAGGGCTAGGTGGCGCTGTATTTATAACTGAATGTTGTCATAGAGATACCTTCAGGCCTTGATTATAAGCATACATGTCAAGTGTGGGATTTTTTTTGGAGCATGTACCGTGGAGTTATTAAGCATATCCTTCATTCACGATATTGCTTTTAATGTCCATAAAGGCTATCAAAAATAAAAAAATATATATATATGTTTGGATAAGTCTGATGCCAGTGAACATTTTGAGTGGTGGAAACTAAAAGAATATTCATAAATGACTTAGTTATCACACTTAGAATGAGTTTACATTTTTTGTACAAAATACCGTATGTGGGGTATTTTTTTTTTATGCCTCGAGGGCTAGGTGGCGCTGCATATATAACTGAATGTTGTCATCGAGAAAACTTCAGGCCTTGACGATAAACATACATGTCAAGTTTGGGATTTTTTGGATCATGTACCGGGGAGTTATCAAGCATATCCTTTTTCAGTGCGAAACTCAAATTTTGATGCCCCGCCTTCATCATATAGTATTTCGAAAAGTCAAGATTTTTCCCCCTGTCGTTGGCTCAGGTCTTGACATGGTCCAGGTCAAGTCTTAACTCAGTCAGATGAAACGTGTAGGAGAAGTGGGCAAAAGTCTGCCCCCTGTGAATATGCAAAAATCGTCAAAAATGGGACATTCAAAAATTCGTAGCTCACTTCCTGTTCATTTTAGCATATGAGTCCAAGATACTTTTTTGTAGGTCTTGGGCTCCCTCATACACCTAAAAATGTTCGTAGATCTTGCTTAAACGTACAACCGGGGCTGCTTCATTAAAAATTCCTAGGGGGCGCTATTGAGTCATTTTTGTAAAAATAGCACAATCAACAATAAAATATTGTTCATTTTACCAGGCCAGATGTGTGTGCCAAGTTTCATGAGTTTCTGCGCATGTTTAGACCCTCAAAACTGGCGTTGTTTTCTTGGCGAACAGTGCTTAGCCACGCCCACAGCGATTCGCGAAAACTCACAAACTTCGTGTTGTGACATCATGAAGGCCGAAACCCTCTTCTGAACAAATATGAGGTAGGTCCAGTTAACGTGTTTGGAGAAAAACGTTTAAGAAATTTCATAAGAAAAAAAATTGCCACTAGGTGGCGCTATCAGTAAGATGAAATATAAGTTCGTAGGTGTCTTTAGGGCTGGACTCACATCAAATGTGTGAAATTTTGAGAAGATAGGATCATCTGGGTCAAGTTAAAGCAGCTTTTATTCGCACGAAAAATCATCAGATTTTGCGTCACCGTAACGGCCACACCCTTTGGCGAAAAGTTACAATATTCGATGTGGGGCATGATCAACATCTTAAGGCTTTTCTGACCAATTTTCAACTGGATCCCTTCAACGACCTTGGCACAGTACCTAAAAACGTAAAGTATGACATTTATTGTCACCACTCGGTGGCGCTATATGTATAACTGAATTTCATTGTATAGATGTTTTCAGGCCGTGACTATTAAGTTGCATGAGAAGTTTGAGATTTTTTGGAGCTTGAACATGGGAGTTATTAAGCATTTTGTCTTTCTGGACAAATGCAATTCTAAAGGCAATATTTGATGCCCCGCTCCCGTCATATAGTATTCCGAAAAGTCAAGATATTTTGCCCAGTTGTTGTCTCAGGTCTTGAGATGATACATGCCAAGTTTGAAGTCAATCGGATTAAAACTGTTTGCAAAGGGGGGGAAAGGATGACCACAGTGAATGTGCAAAAATGGGCCAAAATTGGACATTCAAAAATTCATAATTCACTTCCTGTACATTTTTGCTACATGGACCCAATGGACTTGTTGTGCGTCCCGGGGTGCTACAAGGGCCTGCCAATTTTCGTAGCTCTAGGTCAAACGTGCCGGGATTGGTTTTTATTTTTTTATGCTAGGGGGCGCAATAGATTCTCGTTGTTATGACAACATCAGAATATCAAATTTTTCGCCAGGCCTGAAGAGTGTGCAAATTTCGGTGAGTTTTCGTAAATGTTTAGGTCCTCAAAAATGCGATCGTTTGCGGAGAATAAAGAAGAAGAAGAAGAAGAAGAAGAATTTTTACAAAAACAATAGGGACCTCGCAGCGGTCGCTGCTCGGGCCCTAATAACTAGAGCTGCGAGCAGCTATAAAGGGCCCTCGCCACCCGGGCCACGTTTGGGTACTTGCACGTTTGGGTACTTGCACGTTTGGCTACTTGCACGTTGGGGTACTCGCACATTGGGGTACTATCACATTAGTAGCAAAATTTCTTTGAACATGGCATGATAAACCTTTAAATGTGGATTTTTTTTTTGCCAGGTGTGATGTGTGTGTCAACTCAATGGGTTTTGGTGATTGTTAAGATGTGCAAAAATCAGCGTCCTTTTTTATTTTTAGGGAATGAGTTGACCTGATTGGTATTTTTTGCAAAATATATATACCCATCGTCGCTTGTACTCATTGCACAATGTTGCTTTTATTGTCCATAGAGGCAATCAAAAATAAATAAAACAAAATAAAAAAGTACATATGTTTGGATCGGTCTGATACCAGTGAACATCTTGAGTAGTGGAAAGTAAAAGAATATTCATAAATGACTTAGTTATAACACTTACAATGAGTTCACAAATTTTGTACAAAATACCGTAAGTGTTTTTTTTTTGTTTTTTTTTGTTTTTTTAAATGCCTCAAGAACTAGGTGGCGCTGCATTTATAACTGAATTTTGTCATAGAGATACCTTCACGCCTTGACTATAAATATACATGTCAAGTTTGGGATTTTTTTAAGCATGTACCGGGGAGTTATTAAGCATATCCTTCATTCACGATACTGCTTTTAACGTCCATAGAGGCTTTCAAAAATTAATAAAACTAAATAAAAAGTACATATGTTTGGATCGGTCTGATACCAGTGAACATCTTGAGTAGTGGAAAGTAAAAGAATATTCATAAATGACTTAGTTATAACACTTACAATGAGTTCACAAATTTTGTACAAAATACCGTAAGTGTTTTTTTTTTTTTTTTTTTCTCTTTAAATGCCTCAAGAACTAGGTGGCGCTGCATTTATAACTGAATTTTGTCATAGAGATACCTTCACGCCTTGACTATAAATATACATGTCAAGTTTGGGATTTTTTTAAGCATGTACCGGGGAGTTATTAAGCATATCCTTCATTCACGATACTGCTTTTAACGTCCATAGAGGCTTTCAAAAATTAATAAAACTAAATAAAAAATACGTATGTTTGGATAGGTCTGATGCCAGTGAACATTTTGAGTGGTGGAAAGTAAAAGAATATTCATAAATGACTTAGTTATCACACTGAGAATGAGTTTAAAATTTTTGTAAAAATACCGTAAGTGGGGTATTTTTTTTTCATGCCTCAAGGCTAGGTGGCGCTGCATATATAACTGAATGTTGTCAAAGAGATAGCTTCAGGCCTTGACTATAAACATACATGTCAAGTTTGGGATTTTTTGGAGCATGTACCATGGAGTTATTAAGCATATCCTTTTTCATTGCGAAACACAAAATTTGATGCCCCGCCCTCATCATATAGTATTCCGAAAAGTCAAGATTTTTCCCACTGTCGTTGGCTCAGGTCTTGACATGGTCCAGGTCAAGTCTGAAGTCAGTCGGATGAAACGTGTAGGAGAAGTGGGCAAAAGTATGCTCCCTGTAAATGTGCTAAAATCGTAAAAAAATGGGACATTAAAAAATTCGTAACTCGCTTCCTGTTCATTTTAGCACATGGGTCCAAGAGACTTTTTTTGTAGGTCTTGGGCTCCCTCATACACCTAAGATTTCCAAAGATCTTGCTTAAACGTACAAGCGGGACTGCTTAGTTAAAAATTTCTAGGGGGCGCTATTGAGTCATTTTTGTAAAAATAGCACAATACATGATAAAATATTACTCATTTTACCAGGCCAGATGTGTGTGCCAAGTTTCATGAGTTTCTGTGCATGTTTAGACCCTCAAAATCGGCGTTGTTTTCTTGGCGAACAGTGCTTAGCCACGCCCACAGCGTTTCGCGAAAACTCACAAACTTTGTGTTGTGACATCATGAAGGCCAAAACCCTCTTCTGAGCAAATATGAGGTAGGTCCAGTTAACGTGTTTGGAGAAAAACGTTGAAGAAAATTCGTAAGAAAAAAAATTGCCACTAGGTGGTGCTATAAGTAAGATGAAATATAAGTCTGTAGATTAGTTAAGGGCTGGACTGTCATCAAATGTGTGAAATTTTGAGAAGATTGGACCATCTGGGTCAAGTTAAAGCAGCTTTTATTCTCACGAATAATTATCAGAATTTACGGCACCGTAACGGCCACGCCCTTTGGCGAAAAGTTACAATATTCGGTGTGGGGCATGATCAACATCTTAATGCGTTTCTGACTAATTTTCAACTGGATCCCTTCAACGAGCTCGGCACAGTAGCTAAAAACGTAAAGTGTGACATTTATTATTACCACTAGGTGGCGCTATATATATATACATATATATATATATATATATATATATATATATATACATATATATATATATATATATATATAACCGAATTTTATCGTATATATCTTTGGGAATAGACTAATTAGACATCCAGTCAAAATCATTGTTGACTCAATTGAATTTGAAAAAGTAAACAAAATAGAATTTCTTGGTGTTATAATTGATGCTAAATTGTGCTGGAAATCACACGTAGAAAATGTTAAAAGAAAAACATCTAAAACCTTAGGTATCTTGTATAAAATCAAAGATATTCTGAAAAAGAAATAATTGTATACATTATATTGTACATTATTACTGCCATACCTGATTTATTGTCAACTTATGGGGAAATACATACAAAACCAAAACACAGTCTCTTTAAATTACAAAAAAGAGCCATACGAATAATTAATCACTCACATTATATAGAACCAACAAATCCGTTATTCATTAAAGGTACACTCAGTATTATACAGTGGCATCTAGTGGTGAAACAATAAATCATTCGAAAAAAAAAAAATTGTTTGTGTTAGTAGTATGGAAAAAGATATGTTGTATCGCATAAACGTACTTTTTTTAAATATAACGGTTAGTCTAGAAATCGCAAATTATCTTACATGTCCGGGCCGCGGCTTCTAGTGTCCGCCATGTTTCGCCGCCATCTTTCTGCTACGGGTGCCGTCAAAGACAAATTTCAGCGCTCCATTTCTTAACGCGTTTTTGGAACGCACTTCCGGTTTGTATGGCGACCGCATGTCCACGAAGAAGAAGAGTTTCCGGTCCCCGAAAGAGCATTATCAAGCATCACACTTACTTTGGGAATTTATTTTATTTCAGCGCGACAAAACAAGAGTTTATATTGTAGCCGCATTTGCCAGATGGAGAGAAATGAGGAACAGACTAGGTTTGGGACGTGCCGGTGCCTTCGACTGCTTTCTACTTGACCGGTAAGTAAGAGTACATTTGTGTTTACGTTTTGAGAGCGAGAGAAAAAGTACACATCGTACTAATTAATACGATGTTCGTACCTTTGTTTTACGATCACTGTATCTGTTGATTAGCAACTCCGCACCACTCGAACGATTTCGTTATGTAGCTACTTGCTTTGAAAAAAAAAAAGATTCCCGCTGGCACGTTATATTTAGAGTAAATGCGCAAGTTATTGTGTAATGTAATGTAACTGTGATTTCGGAGGTATATTTGCCCATAACTTCAATGGAGAATCTAAAGCATACTGTATTAGTGGAGGAGTTGAAAATTATTTTCGTTGTGGTTGGTGAAAATAGTGTTCTCGAAATTAATTTTCGGCAGGGAATAACTTTCTGGACTTAAATGCTGGCTGTACCGTAAGCACTGGTAGAGTCTGAACTCTCTCACTCAAGTGTGTACTGGTCCATTGTGTAATTGGGTGCACAAGAATTTACAGGCTGCCACGTTTTCCACGGAAATTCGACAAGCAAGCAGCCTTTGCATATTCTATGCAGTATGCAGTCAAGTTACTTTTATCTAGCTAATACAATGTTTTGGGCCCAAAAACTAAAGATCTTACCTCTATTTTGGGGGCTTTGTTGGAAAGTTGGTGACATATAGTAGTATCATCAATTATTTTATTTTATTTTATAATTTTGTTTTTGTTTGTGTCACACTAGATCAACAGCCAAACTTGAGGGCTTCCAGAACCATATTCTGATGTATACAAGCATTCATGCACCGTTTAAATACATCACCGACCTGCAAGAAAAAAAAATATCAAGGGGAGAGTCAGCAGCCATATTGGAATGCCCCGAATGAGGACACTTGAATGGAGGACCCCAGAAGGCTTCGGTGTTGTACCACGAGTATCTCCACCTACCATATCTGAGCTGCAACAAACTGAAGTCAGCCGACGTCTTGGTATGTCATTTACATATGGACGGTATTACACACTACATTAACTTTTTGTGTGAAGCAATACGGAATGGTCACATGTACAAGCACCACTTGTTTTACACAGGACCTGCTGACCAGGTGTCTGAAGCCATGGAGTGACTCCTCCCTCACTTTCCTCAGCAAGCCTTTGAAGAATATGATATCATCGTTGGTGGGAACATGCCCTCACTCCATAACATGTACCTTTGCAGTCAAGGAGCATGTAAAACTTAATAAAACCAGCAAACATTGAAGTGACTTCATTTTTACTGCAGTCTGTTCACACAATCAATGGACAAGCCTTCCTTAATTTTGCCCCAATAACATCATAGAGTAGGCGAAAAGTAGTGTTACAGATCATACTATGTGTTCGGGAGAGTTTGAGGAATGTTGCAATGTTAATGGGGGGCAATGTCAGCACACACACACACACAAAAAAAAAAAACATCATGGTATTGAGTTAATCAGATATTTTAGCTGTGTACAACACATACCTGCTCTGTAACACTACTTTTGGCCCAAACCTGTATGTCTATTTTCCATATTTTGAAATGCACAGCGTATTGGTAAAATTCTGGAACAACTGCAATTCATGTAGCTCATTATATTCTAACAGCATTTTTTTTTTTTTGTTAATATGTTCATTTCATGTAGACTTTTATTTTACTTTATTTTATTCATTCATTTTCATGTACTGTACCTTACATTCATTGGCCAATGAAGAATTCCTTGTCATTGCAAGCATTTGTAATAATTCTCCAGGCTTTTGATGTTTTACATTTCTGGTCATGTAAAATAGTGTTAGGTTAGGTGTCGAATGAACACTGCATGTTGACGCCAAAGGAAATAGTATTTTTTTAGTTATTCAAAATGTACAAATTAACACACAACAACAATATACAAGTTATACAAACTACAACAACAAGTGTCAGACATGGACTAATTATATGCCAGGTAAAAAACCTTTGTATTGTCCTCAAGGATCTGGGAAAGTGTCACTTATTTGCTACAAGTCCACCAAGGTGCTGCAGTCTGGGATCCAGGTACAGGAAATCATGGTGGTGCTGATGTGTCAGCAATGTGTCAAAAAGTATTTCTTGGTGTCAGTCTATCAGCTGGACTTGGATATCTTCATGTTCCTCCATGGTCATTTCCTGTACGAGTCTCTGCAAGAAGGTAACAATTGTATGTCAGATGAGGTACCAAACAATGAACTGAAAGTCACTGAGCCAATGAAGTACATTATTACATGAGCAAGACTATTTGTGAAAGCCATGTAAATTCCTGCACATCGAAGTACAAGGAAGCTGTTGTATCTTCAATCAAAACTAATGAAGTTGCTTAGTGATATTTATTAGGTAAAATTGTTCAATATGGTGACAAATCGATATCTGAGTAAAGGGTTTCAAATGTTTTTGTAAGCAGCACTTTTCTGAGTGGTTAGTAGCAACAAGACACGGGGGGAATTACGAGTCTGAGTTGCAGATGTGTAGTTCAGTTAACACCATTATTTTTGCACGATATACTAAACATATCAGCAAACGATGTAATCTAAATACCACATATTCCAAGCAAAGGTATGTTTTGAGCCATTCACATGCATGCTCGAATGGAATTATTTTTCCATGATGACATAATTGTACGTTACGAGACACCGCGTTCACTTCCGCGTTCTCTTCCTCGTCGTCTCTCTCGCCCCCTCCTCGCCCCCTTTGAGATGGTCCACATGTCTATAAAACATAACATAACTGTGTGTTCTCTATTGCATGGTTTAGTTGCACTAACAAATATGAACATAGATAGCCATTATCATTAGCTGACGTACAGTATTTCCAAACAATGCAGACAAAAATATTAATTCTGAAATTAAATGACTAAATCACAATTATTAGGGATCTGTACAGTATGTCTCACAAATGCAATTCACTTACGTCATCACTCGAGGGAATACCAGAAGTTGTTTGCGTTCTGTTCCGGTGAAATTGGTGGTAGGCTGTTGAAGTAGGGTCTCTCTGGGACGCCGTAGTTCGTGTGCTTAAAATCATTGCATTATCTTGTTTGACCGATAGATGGCGGTCGTGAGCTACACACTGGGGCTTTAAATTAAATACTCTCAAATTCTATAACATTGTCGAACAGCTCAAATAAAGTACAAAGTACAGTGATACCTCAGCTCACGAACATAATTGGTTCCCAGAAAGTGTTTGTAATGCGAAAAGTTTGTCTTCCGAACATTTATTTCCCATAAGAAACCATTAAAATGAGAATAATCCGTTCCCAGGTCCCTATAAAACAATTTTCTACTAAATAAGCCTTAAAACTACACAAAAGTAACGATCGCGAGATGCTGTGACTATCGCGAGACCGGTAGCGAGACTGGGAAAATCTAACATGGCGGCGTCCTGCTGCTAAAATAGAATTAGCTTTATATTTCTAATTAAACCCGAATTTAGTGATTAGATAAATTCGATTTTTTTCTTTTCTAAGAAAGATCGGAAATATTATCCAGTGTGGACGACCTCGAACGCTTTATTGACGATTATTTTTATAGCTGCGCGATGGATGATCTGGCGGCTAGTCGTGATAATCCTTCGAAAAAAAGGAAAAATGACTCGTCAACAGACACGGACGATTTAGTAACCGCCGACGTATCGGTGAGTATGCTGGATTCCATAAATAAAAAACTTGACGTCCTCTGTCTTATCCGCGAGGACGTCAAAGAATTAAAGGCAAGTTTGGAATTCGTTAGCCAACAGGTAAGCGATCTCCAACGAGATAATTCCGAGCTACGCTCCTCTCTCGTCGCTGTCACAGCCGAGTTGGAGACGATTAAAAAGGAAAATAAAATGCTAAAGGAAACGGTCTTAGATGTTCAATCCCGTAGTATGCGGGAAAATCTAATATTTTCAGGTATATCCGAAAATACCCCAGATAATCCAGAGGGCGAGATAAAAAAATTTATGACATTATCGCTAAAGATCCCTCAGGAGACGGTAAATAATATCTCTTTTCACCGTGTACACCGGCTCGGAGCTCGTAAGGGCAATAAGCCCCGTCCTATTATTGCTAAGTTCGAACATTTTAAACATAAAGAATTGGTAAAAAGTAAAGGACGGGAGCTCAAAGGGACATCTTTCGGGATGAATGATCAATTCCCAAGAGAGATAAACGAGCGGCGAAAAGTACTGTTTCCTATAATGAAACAAAATAGACAGGAGGGTAAACGGACTTCGATGGTCGTTGATAAATTATATATCGACGGCCAGCTATTCCGAAACCCAACCTCGACCCCTTGGCTGTTCTAACTGATAATTGGTAGAGCCGAGTATTGTGTGATTATTTGACGTATGTATATGTATGTGTATGTGTATGTATATGTATATATATGTATATGTATGTATATGTGTATGTATATGTATGTATATGTATGGATAATGGGTTACGAAACTGAGAATATGTATTTATATCATGTATAGGCTATAATAATAATAATAATGATAATAATAATAATAATATAAAAATATATTCTTAAAAAAATAAAAATAATAATAATAATAAAAATAATAATCTTGCTTAGGTCACTATTTACTGGTGTATTGTTATGTTGAATCCCCCACAGATTTCCTTCACACTCACTTCCCCCCTTGTTTCTTCACTATTATACTTATCTACTTGCTATCTCTCTCTTTATATAAATTATATAAATTGCCTAATTACTCTTTTGCTATCCTACAATATGTTAATATTAATAAGCAGCTTATATAGATGTATACATAAGACTGAGTCTATATTGCTCGTATGCAGAAATTAGGTCTGGTCTCCTGGAATGTGTGTGGCGCTCGCTCCCAGGCAAAAAGAATAAAAATTTTAGACCATCTCTCAAAATTTAAGGCAGATATTTGTCTCCTACAAGAAACCCACTTACAAAAATCAGAAGAAAAATTATTTATAGATAAAAATTTTAGTCAAGTTTACTCTGCCTCCTATAATAGTAGACAAAGAGGTGTCTCTATACTTATACATAAGAATTTATTCTTTACTCTAAATAATATAGTAACAGATTTAGAGGGCCGATATATTATTATCCAGGTAACTATATTTAATAAAGTATATACAATTGGTAATTTATATGCCCCAAATAATGATGACCCGGATTTTTTCCATGAATTTTTCTCTCGGTTACTCGATTTAGCAACAAATTCTACTATTATTATTGGAGGTGATTTTAACACGGTCTTAAACCCGTTAATAGATAGTTCTAATAATAAGATATATACAAGGCGATTACGATCCGCTAAAGTAATAGATTAATATATGGAGGATTTTGGCCTCAGCGATGGCTGGAGACTTCAAAACCCAACTAAGAAGGAATTTACTTTCTTCTCTGCGGTGCACCGATCAATCTCAAGAATTGATTTTTTCCTTACAAATAATTCTATTGTTGATAAAACTGCTATAAAAATACATTCTATAATTATAAGTGATCATGCACCAGTCTCTCTCACTCTACAAATTGACTCTACCTTTAAACTTCCCCCGATATGGCGTTTTAACATCTCATTACTGAAAGACGTAGAGTTTGATAAAATTATTAGAAGGGAGTGGGCAGATTTTTTGGAAATAAATGACTCTCCAAATATATCTCCATCTCTTCTCTGGGAAGCAGGAAAAGCGGTAATTAGAGGGAAAATTATATCATATTCAACTTATAAAAAGAAACAGGATCAAAAATTAGAAAAATACCTGGAAGATAAAATTAAACAACTAACGGATGAATATGCATTAAACCAAAATAATCAAATATGGATAGAACTACAGAATATAAAAATACAGTTAGATAACATGTTATCTAAAAAGACAGAGTTTATAATACAACAGTTGAGATATAATAATTTTGAACATAATAATAAATCAGGTAAATTCCTGGCAAATCAACTTCAACGGAATCGGGAAAAATCTCTTATAACGGCTATTAAAGATATAAATGGTGAATGCACACAATCACCAAAAGAAATTAACCATATTTTTTATAACTATTATCGAAATCTATACTCAGAAATTAATAGACCTAACCCTGAACATATTGAGGTATTCCTAAATAGCTTAAATATACCTCAGTTATCTATTGAACATAAAGATATTCTAGATGCCCCGCTTACTATAGATGAGTTGTATCGTGCTTTAGACAGTATGCCTAATGGCAGAGCACCTGGTCCAGACGGCTATCCGGCTATATTTTTTAAACATTTCTGGTTAATGTTTGCTCCATTATTTCTAAGAGTAGTAACTGAAATTAAAAGTAAGGGTGATATACGTCAAGATATGAATATAGCAGCAATTAAACTTTTATTAAAGCCAGAAAAAGACCCCACCCTCCCGTCAAGTTACCGACCGATATCACTAATTAATACCGATATTAAAATTATCGCTAAGGCCTTGGCATCTCGACTAGAGACAGTAATCTCGACAATTATTCATAGCGATCAAACAGGTTGTATTAAAGGTCGTCATTCTACTAATAATATTAGGAGGCTCTTTAACTTGATTAGTATGTCACAGCGGTATGATAAAAAGGCAGTTGTTATTTCGCTGGATGCAGAAAAAGCCTTCGATAAAGTTAACTGGTCCTTCCTCTTTGCTGTCTTAAATAAATTCGGCTTCGGGGAGTCATTCATTCAATGGGTCTCAATATTATATGATTCTCCTAAAGCTACAGTTACTACCAATGGGATTACATCACAGAGTTTTACTCTACAAAGGGGAACAAGACAAGGGTGCCCAATGTCTCCTTTATTATTTGCTATATTTATTGAGCCGCTTGCATTAGCTATACGTCAGGATAGACGGATCCAAGGAATCCACTCCGGGACAATAGAACATAAAATTAATCTATATGCCGATGATATACTACTCTATTTAGAAGAACCTGCTATCTCGCTAGGGGAAGCATTTAACTTAATAACTAAATTCTCTCACTTATCAGATTACTCTATTAACTGGACAAAATCAACATTATTACCTATCACAGAAAATTCATGGAATCCTACAAGTCAGGATCCACACTACTCCTTTCCTACAGGTAATTTAAAATACTTAGGTGTTAAAATTTCACCAAAGTTAACTGAATTAACTTCTTTAAATTTTTTACCATTATTGGACAGTATCCGTAGTGATCTGGAGCGCTGGAATAATCTTCCGATCTCTTTAATAGGACGGATAGCTACTATAAAAATGAAAGTTTTACCAAAGATTAATTATTTATTTTCAATGATTCCATTTAAACCTACGTCTAACTGGTTCCAATCGCTGGACTCTGCTATCATAAAATTCTATTGGAATAAAAAAAAAGCTAAAATTAGTCTATCTACTCTTCAGGAAAGTAAATCTAAAGGAGGTTTAGAGGCACCAAACTTTATGTACTATTATATAGCTAATCAACTACAATATCTTGTGCTATGGACACAACCCAACAGAGATACTAACTGTTGGTTGGAATTGGAGCAGAAGGATTGTAATAATCTTAGACTGTTAGATTTACTCTTTATTACAAAATCAATAAAACGACATTTTTTTTAAAAACCCAATGATAGCCGCCACCCTGACTGCCTGGTGGAAGGCATTAGAAATTACAAACTCCCAATTGGCGCCCTGTGGGCTCTCTCCCATTTGGCATAACCCCGACTTTCAACTTAATAATCAGTCGTTCCATTTAAGCTTATGGGAGCAGAAAGGAATTACACACCTTCATCATCTTTTCTCAGATAATAAGTTTATATCGTATACAAACTTGGTCCAGAAATATGAAATAAAAAATGGAAATTTCTTACATTATCTGCAAGTTAAAAATATGGTTAAGAAACAAATCCCAACACTTCAGGATACGCTCCAACTGCCTGTCTTAGCGAAAGATATTATAAAGCTTTCTCCAACAACAATAAAGAAAATATCAAAAATATATAAGTTATTTTTATACACAAATAAAACGTATTTACCGACTTTAAAATGGGAAAAAGACTTGTCTATAGTTCCGGAACCAGACTTTTGGACCCAAATCTGTGAAAATGTATTTAAAATGACCAAACAGACAAATTTGCAACTTATCCAATATAAGATACTTCATAGAACATATATTACACAATATATGATGAAAAAAATGGGACTCTCTGACTCCGACATTTGTCTCCAGTGCTCACAAAACACTGCCGATACTTATCTTCATGCTTTATGGTCATGTACTCCAGTGCTGCATTTCTGGACTAAAATCTTGGAAAAGCTCGCTGATATATTAAACTGTAGGCTTCCTTTATCTCCAAGAGTGTGTTTACTAGGTGACTTAACAATAACTGAGCTACCATGTAAACAATCCCAATCTATATTTATAGCCCTTACTATTGCTAAAAAAATAATCCTTGTCAATTGGAAAAATAAACAATCTCTAAATATCGACCACTGGTTAAACTTACTAATAAATTATATCTCAATGGAAAAAATCTCTGCCTTAAATAAAAATCAAGTATCAAGATTTAAACAAATATGGTCTATGTACATAGAATATTTTAATCTTAATTTGGCAACTTAATCCTGCCAAGATTCTGCCTGTTAACGACAGCCACCACATCGTTACAACTTCTGTTTTCGCTGCTTCTGTATTTGGTATTTTGTATCTGATTGTTTTTATTTTTATATAGTCAGGAACCTAGTTGCTGCGAGTGGGCTCGAGCACACCACACTATACGACACTATACTCACTAACTCCTAAGAGTTATTTCTAGTGGGCACTAAGCATCAACACTTGGTGTTACTGCATGCTAATTAGTCAATTTTCTCGACGCCGTCCCCCGTGGTCGGGCGGGGGTGGTTCTGCCCCTCCCCCCCCCATTGTCTGCTCGGTAGCGGTTGTTGTCTTGGCCGCTCCCTGGGCCCCCTGTGGGGTGCGGTGTTGGGGTGCTTTCCCTGGTGCCCGGGGCGGCGCCATCCCGGCGCGGTCCGCTGCTCCGTGCCCGGCGGCGCGGTTCGGGGCGGGTGGGCCTCTGGTGTGCCCCGTGGCTCCCTCTCCCCTCCCCCTTCCTCCCCCCGTCGCCTCTCCCTCCTCGCCTCCTCCCGCCCATCCTCCTCTGCCTCCCGGTCCCTTTTCCCTTGTCGCCCTCCCTCCTCCTCCCCCCTACCCCCCCCCCCCCCCCCCCCCCCCCTGCCCAGCAGCCGCCCTTTCGCCTTCTTGTCGTCTTCCCCCCGCTTCCCCCTCCCCCCTTCCCTGTCGGCCCCCCGCCCCCTCCCCCTCCCTCTCCCTGGGCCTGGGGCTCCCTCCCCGGCCCGGGCGTCGGGCTCCGGGGGCCGGGCGGGGGTTTGAGGCCTGCCCCACTCCGGTAGAACTCCTGGCGCCCCGGGCGGGCTCCGGAGGCCGGTCCTATTGTGGTGCCAGATGGGTGGGGTGGGGGGCGGGTGGGGGTGGGGGTTGCTGGGGGACGGGCGTGCCACCTACACCCGCCGGGTTGGGTGAGGCCCCGCTGGTCGCTCCTCTTACTCACTTCACTAGTTTTGCACTATACACTTTGTAAATATACACATAGGGCACACAACACATTTCTTGGTGGGGTGGGGAAGGGTGGAACAACTCCCCTCCAATTTTAATGCACTTCATGTCCAAGGGGAGGGGTGAGTTGGGGCGGGGAGCCATCAGAGGAGATGGACTGCAGTGCCTGGCAGCGCTGTGGTCCCCGCCATCTGTGTCCCTGCCCCACCACTTTGTCCCTCCTTTTTTTTTGGGGGGGGGATGCGGGTGTGTCGGTGTAGGGGAATTTTTTTTTCCCTCTGCTCCGACTCACCTGCTCCCAATTTTAATGCACCACACGCACACACTTGTATATACACTGGGTGGGGCCACATTCACGGTGTAAGGGTAGAGCTCGCCAGTCGGCGAGCTGGCGGACTCAGTAACAGGGTTAGGTGTCACTAGTACGCTGGCTTGACGACCGGGGCCTCTCCCCACCGGGCTCGGTGTTCTGGTGCTCCGCCTTTTCCCCTGGTGCTTCCTCCGCTGCTTCCCCCCTCCCGCCGCTGTGCTACTCTCGCACGGCTGGAGGTGGGGTGGTCACGTTTTCCCTCTCTGCGCTGCTGCCCGGTGCCGGTTTCCGGGGGAGGGGGGGGCTCGCGGGGGGCCGGGTTCGCGGGGGGGTTGGCGGTCGTCGGGGGGGGGGGGGGGGCTTGTTTGGGGGGGTGGAGGTATGGGTGGGTGGGGGGTTGGGTGTTGGGTGTTGGGGGTCGGGGTGTGTTCGGGGGTTTGGGGGCCGGGGGTGGTGGGGCCTGGGTCGTGGTGGGTGGCGGGTTTGGGTGGGGTGCGGGGGGGTCGTGGGGGGGGTGGGGGCTGGGGACCGGTGGGGCGCTGTGGGGGCCCGCTGGGCCTCGTTCTGCGGCCTTGGGCTCGGGGGTGTGGGCCGGGGCTGGGGCGGGGGTGTTCCGGGCGTCTGGGTCGGCTCGCCGACCGGTGTCCGCTCGGGTGGCTTGGGGGTGGCCTTGGTTCTGCCGCGGCCTGGGGATTTCGGGGGGGCGGTGCTCGCTTTGCTGGACCGCGGTTGACGGCTTTCTTTCTTTGGTGGTGGTCCTTATGCATGCCAGATCCGTCGCACCAGCATCTACTGAAACTCAACAGAAGTAGCCTCTCCCTCCCACAGCCCCTTGAATCAGTGGGTGCTGGTGTCTGTGGATCTCACTTGGCTTTATCTATCCTTCCCTCCTTCCTCTCTTTAGTTTTTCCTCTGGCCACTTGAGATCTCAATTTATTGGAAGTTTGAGGCTTCTGGGGTTGGCATAAGACTCTGGTGTTGTAACCACGCAGGAGGGGTTTTGTTGGTGCTGGATTTCACTTTGATGGATTGGATGTACTGGCTTCTATGGATCTCACTCTGCCTTATCGATCCTTCCCTCCTTCCTCTCTTTAGTTTTTCCTCTGGTCTCTTGAGATCTCGCTAAATTTGCTGGAATTTAGAGGCTTCCGGGGTTGGCGTAAGACTTTGATTTTGTAATCATGGGGAAGGCAGGAAGTGTTTGGTCGGTGCTGGATTTCACTTTGATTTATCTTTCTTTTCTCTTTATTTTTTTCTGACCTTTTCTCTGGTCTCCTGACCATTTAAACTTCACGACTCTGGCAAGATTCTGAAGTACCTGGTTAAGGCGAAGGGTAATGGGATATTTATAAGGCTTTAGGTGAATTAATGAGTATAAATTTATACGTATTTGCACGCACGCGCACGCACGCACGCAAACGCACGCACGCAAACGCAAACGCACGCACACACACACAAAAAAAAAGAAAAAAAAAACTACACAAAAGTATACCTTATTTTATGTATAATAAATGTGCTATTGTGTTGTAATTAAAGAAATAAACTGTACTGTATAATAAAGTCGTTTTATTTACCTTTGTGATGGTAGTTCTTAAGGATGGTAGCAATGGTAGACTTAATTCATTCGTGAGCGTTTCACCGCGTAGAGTGTTTATGGAACGGTTGCCGCTCATTCGCACTTTCGTGCTCACCGGAGCGGAGGAGGTGTGTCCCTTGGTGAACAAGGAAGTGGAGCACTTTAGCGAGTCAACAAAAAGTGAGCACCGCCAACTACTTACACCTCTTTCCTGGGACTAAACTGCCGTGGCACTATTTTCTCCTTTTTTGAGGTACGTGATAGGACTTTCGCTTTTTTTAGTGGCGCGAACTCCATTGACTACAATGCAAACGCGCCGCCGTCCCTCGCTTTTGGTGAGAACGCAGCATTAGGCTTAACACTAGCCTGTGGTGGGGTCTTTTTCGGTCCCATAATAGCAAAAGTACACTCAATATGGGACAAAATGTCTATCAAACACAAACCGCGTCCGCACTAAAAGAAAGGGGGTGACGAACTGGGACGCCGTGAGCGTGCGTCAGCTTCTCGTGGCCGCCACCGTGGTGCTGTTCGACCGCGTGGTTTGGTTCGTCCGCCGAAAACTAGTTCGTCAGCAGAGACTATATGCTCGCGAATTTAATGTTCGTGAGGCGAAAAGTTCGTGAGCTTAAGCGTTCGTCAGCCAAGGTATCACTGTATACAATAACACACTTTGCCACCGTATTCAGAAGTTATTCGAAATCAAAGAGGGCTGTGGCTATGGGTTAAGAGTGACTTTAAAAAAACAATAAGAACAAACAAAGCAAATGTCCATCCATCCATTTTCTTATCACCTATTCCTCACAAAGGTCGCACGGGTGCTGGAGCCTATCCCAGCCATCTTCGGGCAGTAGTTAGCAGTTAAAGGGGCTAATAAGCGAAGTGCGTGAGGGAAAAAACAAGGCTACCAACTACCCTATCAATTTGAATGGCAGAGATTAGAGTGGTGACAATTTTTGCCTAACTACACTTTAAAGCTTGCAAGTCAACTTCCCGGATGTCAGTAAACCACATGCTATGCATGTTAATAAAAAACAGCAACTTTCCAGCGGTTGAAACATTTCTATCAGAGCTGATTCCATTGGATCCAATTCATTTTCAATGACCATGATTTGGTAGTTTCGCTTACCCACAATGCACCACGCCGCTACCCATAATGCACCTTGAATTCGAGATGCGCACTTCGCTTATTTGTGGAACAATTATGAAATTGAACTGGTTTAAAAAGATAATGATAGAAAAATAAGGAAGAAATGTAAATAAATTTGTGTGGGCATGTATAAACATACATGCCCACACAATACCATATGACGTGTATGTACTCATTACGTGCGTGTATGGGCATGTGCATGTGTGCCCACATATGTTCAACACTTAATGTTAGGGAATTTATTGTATTGTATATGAAGTGCTTTATTTTCGCTATGTCTCTTCTTTGCGTAATTTTTACGTTAGTAAGAACAACTTATTATCATGATAGGCGTATTAGGGTTTTTGTACTTCTTCCTACTCCTTTTTGAATATGTAAATTATGATACTATTGAATATTTTTTTTCTTTTCTCTTTTTATTAACTTCAACTTGTATTTTATTCTTGTGGTGTGTTTATATTTATATGTTCGATAAACCCAACCCAACTCAAGTGCCCATATGGACACGCTTATGTTTGAACAAGGTGTTCATTATGGACAATTATTGACGAGCACATAAGTGCAGTAACAGAGAATCATTTTAATGAAGAACTTAACTTTTGGATTTCTGAGTTGTAAATCCTGCATGGTGGAATGAAGTGTAGTGATGTTATATAGTCTTCTTATATTGTACTGAATGGGCATAGGACTTATATGGGCATATCTGACAGAGGTGAGACCGTTATGTATGGAAGCCCAAAAGTGTCAAAATTCAATAAATAAAAAGGCCTTTTTGAAATAACTATTCTTTTGATAAATAACAGGCTATTATGTAAAATGGCCATTAAATTTTAAAATGAGGTGTTAGTATTAATATGAAAAGTGTAATGCTATTCTTTAATATTTAACAAATATTTTATTTTGATTAAATATTGAATAATGATTATTTTAACAACATCATACTTTTTAAAAATAATGACATTTAATTTATTTTCAAGGTTTTATAAGATAATAAAACGTTGTTTTACAAAGTCAGTTTTTATTTCATAATGTCCTTTTCCACAATGGTCGTCTTTTACATAATGGCGTTTTACAGCCGAATGACTTGATCTGTCAATCAAATGACATGAGGCGGAGCCAGTTATGTGATTGGCTGAGTCCCTTATACAGACATGAGCAGCAGCACTTGCAGTATCGATTCACGCGTGGAGAGTTTAGCGCCTGATGAGGAGCCACGGCGGTCACAGGCTTGCTAAAGCATGGATACGGAAGATAAATCACTTTCAGAAGTACTCCAAGAAGTAGCAAATCGTTTAGAATCGGATCATAACGTAAAGGCCTTGTTAAACTTCTGCGTCAGGCTACGGGGTAGGCGTCACGGCGATCTCGGCTCACACAGGTGGTCCCACCCACTGACTTTGATTGACAGGCCAAGACATTCGGCTGTAAAACGCCATTATGTAAAAGAAGACCATTGTGGAAAAGGACATTATGAAATAAAAACTGACTTTGTAAAACAACGTTTTATTATCTTATAAAACCTTGAAAATAAATTAGATGTCATTATTTTTAAAAAGTATGACGTTAAAATAATCATTATGAAATATTTAATCAAAATAAAATATTTGTTACATAATAAAGAATAGCATAAAACTTTTCATAATAATACTAACACCTCATTTTAAAATTTAATGGCCATATTACATAATTGCCTGTTATTTATCAAAAGAATAGTTATTTCAAAAAGGCCTTTTTATTTATTGAATTTTGACACTTTTTGGCTTCCATAGTTATGAAGCAAGGTTGTCACATTGACAGTTGCTTGCATTTATATCTGTTTAACAAATATCATTTATGTAACTTTGAAACGTGATAATTGTAGAAAATAGGATGAACAGTTAAGCTCCTGAAATACACACTTTGGGAGTGCTGCATTTGAATCAGTAAGTTTATTTAAAGGGTTGGCTATTAATAGAAAATGATGCATGACATCCTGAAATAAGAGCACTAAGGAAACCATGAAAAAACATTTAAAAAAGTGATTGTGTGCTTATCTTGCATGGTGGTGTGACAGCACACAGTTATTTGTCTTCTGTAGAATGGTTTCATTTCAAGTGATGTAGACAATTTGATTTCTTCCAGGTGTCTCGCTGAGAAGCCATAATTGCCTCATATTCAAATCTTAAATAAAATCCATCTGACTCAAACAGCAAACGGCATGTTGGTAATGTGTTCATAGCCTGTCTCTGTCCTCTTGTTTATGCAGATCATCCAGGACCGGGTGGTACAGCACAACTCAAGGAGTAACCTCATGTGGAACAGTCTGCCTGGAGCTCTTTTCGCCTTGCCCCAGTACTCCACATACCTTGGAGACTTCCCTTTCTACTATGCTAACCTTGGTGAGTAGATTATTGATGTGCTACGTACAAATCACACAAGTGCACAACACTTGAACAGCTGGGTTGTGGCACCTATTGAATGGGAGAATCCAAATTGTGTACTGTACTCTTTAATGATTTTACTTCAACAATTAGACACTTCAACAATTAGGCCAGCTCTAACAATGCAACAGTGCTTTCAGTGGAGGCAAGATGAGAGGGGGGGGGGAGACATTGCGAGAGAGAGATTGCGGTGGGGGGGGGATTGCGAGGGGGGGGGTTGCGGGGGGTTGTGGGAGATTGCGAGGGGGGGGGATTGCGGGGGGTTGCGGGAGATTGCGATGGGGAGATTGCGGGAGATTGCGAGGGGGGGTGCAGGGGGGGGAGATTGCGGGGGTTGTGGGAGATTGCGAGGTGGGGGAGATTGCGGGGGGTTGCGGGAGATTGCGATGGGGAGATTGAGAGGGGGGTAGAGATTGTGGGGTGGGGGGGGGGGAGATTACGGGAGATCGCTAGGCGGGGTGATCGCGGGAGATTGCGGGCGGGAGATTGCGTGGGGGGGATTGCGGGGGGATTTCGGAGATTGCGGCGGGGGCGGGGGCGGGGGGGCGGGGGGGTTGGGTTGTTGGGTCGCGGGAGATTGCTAGGGGGGGAGATCTCGCGAAAGATCGCCGTGGGGGAGATCGTTGGCGATCGCCGGGGGGGGGCGGTTGCGGGAGATCGCTGGGGGGGAGATTAGATTGCGAGAGGGAGAGATTGAGAGGGAGATTAGATTGAGAGGCAGTTTGAGAGAGCGAGAGATTGAGATTGAGAGAGATATTGAGATTTTGAGAGAGAGAGAGAGAGAGAGAGAGAGATTGAGATTTTGAGAGAGAGAGAGAGAGAGAGAGAGAGAGAGAGAGAGAGAGAGAGAGAGAGAGAGAGAGAGAGAGAGAGAGGTGACCAATTTACACTAAAAGATATCCACACACTTGTCATTATGCTGTACTTGGAATTTGATCGCTCATTTTCTCCCCTTGGCCACATCTTTGCTTTTTTCCAGGTATCGTGGCATACCCCAAGTTTACAGCTGTCATTCACGTAGTGACACCACTGGTCTCACAATCCCAGCCAGTCATGAAGCTGTTGACAGCTGTAGCCAAATCACAGTACTGTGCACAGGTGAGGCAAAACAATTAATTAATAAATAATTGTCTTTTCAACATGAAACAGAATTAGTCTTTTAGCATGTTTCTGTCAAGAATTTTTTTTTTTTATCTAACTGTACATGCTAATCTTTGCAAATGTATTATCTAGGCAAGACTGCATGCATAGACAGGACGAAAAATGCCTAAATAAAAGTGAAAATAGACACACGCACCCCCTCAATCAGCAATATTAAAACAATAAAAGGCTTGCAATATTTCAGTTGATTTGTAATGATTCCAGAATGTATGGCATTTTTGCTTATTTAATTGCATTACAGAAAATAATGGACTTTACCACAATATTCTAATTTTCTGAGACAGTCCTGTATGTATGTGTTCTTGTACATAATCCATAGTGAGGACCAAAATACGTCTTTATCCAACAGAATGAGGAGATTTTTGTGAAGTGAGGGCATTTTGGCCGGTCCTCACTTTGCAAGACCTCTTTTTGAAGGTCAAGACTTGGTTTTAGAGTTTAGGTTTGAATTGGGTTATGGTTGGGGTTAGGGTTAGCGTAAGGGTTGGGGTTAGGCAATCATTTTTGATGGTTGGGGTTAAGGTAAGGGTCGAGGAAACGAATTATGTCATTGGATGTCCTCACAAAGATATATGTACAAGGATGTGTATGTTTGTGAACATGTACGTGTGTCTAATCCCAGTTTGGACTACTGACCAAGTTTCCGGTGAGTAATGGTGTGCGATACTACAAATTTTGGTATCGATCCGATACCAAGTAAATACAGGGCCAGTATCTCAGATACCGATATCGCTCTCAATACTTTTTGAAAATTATAGTATATATTAAAAAAACAAAAAAACAAAAACAAAAAAACAAGGTAGCTGTATCTTTGAAATTGATTATTAAGAAACAAATTTCCACCTTTAAGTGTTTTTGTGTTTCTTTTTTTAAGGACAAAATTAGGACAAAGTTAACTGATAAATAGAAAATACTTTATCGGTTTGCTTGCAGCATCGATCAAACAGATTCCCTCGTTAGGAGGCGGTGTAAAGTTAATCCCAGAGAGAATGCTTCAAACAGCCGAGGGTTTTGGGCATCTGACACTTTAGCCCCAACACGAACTCCTCGGAGGTGAATGTCTACTGCAGATGTGTGTGCTGCTCTTTCCTGATAATAAAATGTGGTCCTTCCTGAATCGCTCAAATTTACTTCTGATTTAGTTCCGTGTCGCAGGGAAACATGAAATGAAAGGTAAGGTTACTTTTAATAATGTTTAAAATGCATCAAGATCTTCCCAGTACGATACAGTGGATTTTATTTTTCGCCTGCACTGTTGTTAGTCGCTGTGAACAACACCGGAACTTGAGATCCACAACAGTCATTTAGCTTCCGGGTTTTGTGAAAAAGGTCTAGAGGCGCTTTTGGGTGAATCCGGTAATCCTTGGCCATTTCTGTGGTGGCCATGTTGTTTTGTTGAGAGAGGATTCGCCTCCGTGTTCATATCAAGTTCATATTGCGATTGATTTTGACAAATTTGTGATTGATCAGCCAAAAAAAAAGACGACACAAAGTGGTTCAGAAATTACTGCAGCATCAGTTGTTCACGTTGCTCGAGTATGATAGTTGCATGAGTTCGATTGATGAACGAACAGGAGCATGCTTTTCCATTAGTTTCTTTCTTTTGTGATTGCAAGATGTGAATGCATTTAGGAACATAGTCAATTTATTACGTGCACCAGGAAAAATTCGTGCAGCCACCAAAAAGGTGTGACCCATTGAATAGTAAGGATGCCTGCAAGTCCTGAATTGTGTTGTTTTGAGACATGAGACATGTGAATTCCATACAGATCCATTTAGAATATATTTCACACTTCAAATGTAAAGATGACTTGCGAAGCTTCTGGATCCGTCTGATCCGTAAGTTAAACTGATCCTCCCCAGTAACTCGTTGAACGTACTACTTTTAATGCGCATGCGGTTTTTGCATTCAGTATTTGTATTGAATACATACAATAAAAGTAATTTAGGTCCAGTCCACACGTAGCAAGGGTTTTTGCGAACGGGAGGGATTTGTATGTGTTTTGCCCTGTTTGCTACCCGTCCCCGGGTTTTTTCCCCCTTAAAAACGAAGGTAAAAAAAAAAAAAAAAGATTTGTGTTTTTCTCCTAATTCGCGTTCACGTATAACAGTCATAAAAGAAGTTTTTCGTCATCGTTCTACACACGTCACTCACTCACCTGCTCGTCTGACTCAAAATCACACGGGTCCACATCGAAGTACTGTGGCAGTCACATCGAAGTACTGTGGCAGTGAGCAGAGATGTCCAAGTCGTCTTTTTTTTTTTTTTTTTTTTTTTTTTTTTTTTTTTGGGAGAAGGTATTGTGGTGGTAGCGTGGTTCGTATCCCCCAATAGCTCCGTGGAAGCTTCCAACGTGTCGGTCCCATCGCCCCACGACATACTGTTCCAGAGATAAAGCTTGATATCCGGTGAGCGTTTTCGTTCAAAGGTGGGAAATATGTTAAGTGTCACAAAAAACGTTCCGAGTAGGACACTACATTACTGCGACTTATGCCGATGTCAGACTACACGAAAACAGCCCGATTTTGGCCCGACCAACGTGTCGTGGACAAACGGGGCATGTCGTAAACGTTTTTGGGTTGTCTTGACGTAGCGTCGCCCATGTAGTGTGACACGTTCAACGATTGGTCGCGTGTTGTCCGGGACGGTTCACGACCATCACGACGAAAGTCTAGCATGTTAGAATTTTTGCTTGTCTTGACGCATAATGTGACATACCTACGTCGTCGTCCGTTTGGTTCCATAGCATTGACCAATAGCGAGAGGGAGCGAAACGTCAATCACACACTGAACAGCACTTTATAGCTCTTTTTATTTATGTATACATTTGTTTATTTATTCGTTTATGTATTTATTTATTTATCCCCTGGATATTTCATGGGATGGGGCCAGACAGGTGCATCTCAAGGGAAAAAAAAAAAAAAAAAAAAAGCGGCCCGCTGCAGCACTGCGGGTGCATGGAGCGGGCACACATCCGTGCAACCCGTCAGATAACGGCGACGTAAATAGAGGACCAAAATATATTGTGACTGTTGTTCTAATAATTTCAGAGATTTGCGCATATGAGTAGGGATGGGCACATATTTAGTGAGGATCGATCACATTTTCATATAGTCGGGCCAGGCCTCGCCGCCTTAATTGTCACCCGCTCTCACTTGAAAGTTTGTTTGTTTTTCCCCCTCGGAGTGAGTGGCGTACTATCCAATGCACCGTACTAAAACAAGTCAAATATGAATAAATGAAGCAGTAAAAAATACTCAAACAATATATTTCAGTGTTTGATAAAATAAGATGTCATCCCGCAAATTAATGAACAAAATCGGCTATATTGCCCCGGCGCATATAGGCCTAAATAAATTAAAATACAGTGTTGGCTACTAAATCATATTTTAGACACTATTGCGGAGCAGGGAGCGCAAGCAATGCACTCACATCACACTTGTCCCATGCGTGCTCCATTCATGCAAACACTCCCTGTCCTTGCGTCTTTATTTTATTAGGGCCCGAGCAGCGACCGCTGCGAGGTCCCTATTGTTTTTGTAAAAATTATTATTATTAGGGCCCGAGCAGCGACCGCTGCGAGGTCCCTCTTGTTTTTGTAAGAATTATTAGGGCCCGAGCAGCGACCGCTGCGAGGTCCCTATTGTTTTTGTAAAAATTATTATTATTATTATTATTATTATTATTATTAGGGCCCGAGCAGCGACCGCTGCGAGGTCCCTATTGTTTTTGTAAAAATTATTATTATTAGGGCCCGAGCAGCGACCGCTGCGAGGTCCCTCTTGTTTTTGTAAGAATTCTTCTTCTTCTTCTTCTTCTTCTTCTTCTTCTTCTTTATTCTCCGCAAACGATCGCATTTTTGAGGGCCTAAACATTTACGAAAACTCACCAAACTTTGCAGTCTCTTCGGGCCCGGCGAAAAATTTGATATTATGTAGTTGTCATAACAACGCGACTCTATAGCGCCACCTAGCGTAGAAAAATAAAAACCAATCCCGGCCCGTTTGAGCTAGAGCTACGAAAATTGGCAGGCACGTGTAGCACTCCGAGACGCACAAAAAAGTCAGTGGAAGCCATTTCCTAAAATGTACAGGAAGTGAGCTATTAATTTTTTAATGTCCAATTTTGGCCTATTTTGGCACATTCACTGTGGTCATGCTTTTCCCCCCTATGCAAACATTTTTCATCCCATTGACTTCAAACTTGGCATTTATCATCTCAAGACCTAAGAGAACAGCTGGGCAAAAAATCTTGCCTTTTCGAAATACTATATGACGGGGGCGGGGCATCAAATATTGCCTTTAAAATTTCATTTGTCCAGAAAGAGCAAATGCTGAATAACTCCCATGTACAAGCTCCAAAAAATCTCAAACTTCTCAGGCAACGTAATAGTCACGGCCTGAAAACACCTATATGAAAAAATTCAGTTATACATATAGCGCCACCTAGTGGTTACAATAAATGTCATACTTTACGTTTTTAGCTACTGTGCTGAGCTCGTTGAAGGGATCCAGTTGAAAATTGGTCAGAAAAGCCTTAAGATGTTGATGATGCCCCACACCGAATATTGTAACTTTTCGCCAAAGGGCGTGGCCGCTACGGTGACGCAAAGTCTGAAGATTTTTCGTGACAATAAAAGCTGCATGAACTTGACTGAGATGATCCTATCTTCTCAAAATTTCACACATTTGATGAGAGTCCAGCCCTAAAGACATCTACGAACTTATATTTCATCTAACTGATAGCGCCACCTAGTGGCAATTTTTTTTCTTACGAATTTTCTTGTACATTTTTCTCCAAACACGTTAACTGGACCAACCTCATATTTGCTCAGATGGGGGTTTCGGCCTTCATGATGTCACAACACGAAGTTTGTGAGTTTTCGCGAATCGCTGTGGGCGTGGCTAAGCACTGTTCGCCAAGAAAACAACGCTAGTTTTGATGGTCTAAACATGCGCAGAAACTCATGAAACTTGGCACACACATCTGGCCTGGCAAAATGAGCAATATTTTATCATGTATTGTCCTATTTTTACAAAAATGACTCAATAGCGCCCCCTAGAAATTTTTAACGAAGCAGCCCCGATTGTACGTTTAAGCAAGATCTACGAAAATTTTTAGGTGTATGAGGGAGTCCAAGACCTACAAAAAAGTCTCTTGGACCCATGTGCTAAAATGAACAGGAAGTGAGCTATGAATTTTTGAATGTCCCATTTTTGACGATTTTTGCACATTTTCAGGGGGCATACTTTTGCCCACTTCTCCTACACATTTCATCCGACTGACTTTAGACTTGACCTGGACCATGTCAAGACCTGAGCCAACGACAGGGGGAAAAATCTTGACCTTTCGAAATACTATATGATGAAGGCGGGGCATCAAAATTTGTGTTTCGC
This sequence comes from Festucalex cinctus, assembly GCF_051991245.1. Taxonomy (NCBI): domain Eukaryota; kingdom Metazoa; phylum Chordata; class Actinopteri; order Syngnathiformes; family Syngnathidae; genus Festucalex; species Festucalex cinctus. Next base: position 26,487,067 of record NC_135417.1, read on the forward strand.
ACTGAAAAAGGATATGCTTAATAACTCCCCGGTACATGCTCCAAAAAATCCCAAACTTGACATGTATGTTTATAGTCAAAGCCTGAAGGTATCTCTATGACAAAATTCAGTTATATATGCAGCGCCACCTAGCCCTTCAGGCGTGAAAAAAAAATACCCCACATACGGTATTTTGTACAAAAAATGTCAACTCATTCTAAGTGTGATAACTCCCATGTTCAAGCTCCAAAAAATCTCAAACTTCTCAGGCAACGTAATAGTCACGGCCTGAAAGCATCTATATGATAAAATTCAGTTATACATATAGCGCCACCTAGTGGTAACAATAAATGTCATACTTTACGTTTTTAGCTACTGTGCCGAGCTCGTTGAAGGGATCCAGTTGAAAATTGGTCAGAAAAGCCTTAAGATGTTGATCATGCCCCACACCGAATATTGTAACTTTTCGCCAAAGGGCGTGGCCGCTACGGTGCCGCAAAGTCTGAAGATTTCTCGTGACAACAAAAGCTGCATTAACTTGACCGAGATGATGCTATCTTCTCAAAATTGTACACAATTGATGAGAGTCCAGCTCTAAAGACATCTACTAACTTACATTTCATCTAACTGATAGCGCCACCTAGTGGCAATTTTTTTTCTTACGAATTTTCTTCTACGTTTTTCTCCAAACACGTTAACTGGACCTACCTCATATTTGCTCAGATGAGGGTTTCGGCCTTCATGATGTCACAACACGAAGTTTGTGAGTTTTCGCGAGTCGCTGTGGGCGTGGCTAAGCGCTGTTCGCCAAGAAAACAACGCCAATTTTGAGGGCCTAAACTGGCACAGAAACACACGAAACTTGGCACACACAGCTGGCCTGGCAAAATGAGCAATTTTTTATCGCCGATTGTGCTATTTTTACAAAAATGACTCAATAGCGCCCCCTAGAAATTTTTAACGAAGCAGCCCCGATTCTACGTTTAAGCAAGATCTACGAAAGTTTTTACGTGTATGAGGGAGCCAAAGACCTACAAAAAAGTCTCTTGGACCCATATGCTAAAATGAACAGGAAGTGAGGTACGAATTTTTGAATGTCCCATTTTTGACGATTTTTGCACATTTTCAGGGGGCATACTTTTGCCCACTTCTCCTACATGTTTTATCCGACTGACTTATGACTTGACCTGGACCATGCCAAGACCTGAGCCAACAACAGACGGAAAAATCTTGACTTTTGGAAATACTATATGATGAGCGCGGGGCATCAAAATTTGTGTTTCGCACTGAAAAAGGATATGCTTAATAACTCCCCGATACATGCTCCAAAAAATCCCAAACTTGACATGTATGTTTATCGTCAAGGCCTGAAGGTATCTCTATGACAACATTCAGTTATATATGCAGCGCCACCTCGCCCTTGAGGCAAAACAAAAAAATACCCCACATACGGTATTTTGTACAAAAAATGTAAACTCATTCTAAGTGTGATAACTAAGTCATTTATGAATATTCTTTTACTTTCCACCACTCAAAATGTTCACTGGCATTAGACTTATCCAAACATGTACTTTTTTATTTATTTTTGATAGCCTCTAATGGACATTAAAAGCAATATCGTGATTGAAGGATATGCTTAATAACTCCACGGTACATGCTCCAAAAAAATCCCACACTTGACATGTATGTTTAGAGTCAAGGCTTGAAGGTATCCCTATGACAACATTCCATTATATATACAGCGCCACCTAGCCCTAGAGGCATAAAAAAAAAATACACCAACTTAACGGTATTTTTACAAAAAAAAAAAAAATCCACATGTCAAGGTTTATCATGCCATTTTCAAAGAAATTCTGCTTCCAATGTGCCGTACCTAAACTTGCCAGTACCCCAACGTGCCAGTACCCCAACGTGCAAGTACCCCAACGTGCAAGTACCCCAACGTGGCCCGGGCTGCGAGGGCCCTTTATAGCTGCTCGCAGCTCTAGTTATTATTCTTCTTCTTCTTCTTCTTCTTCTTCTTCTTCTTCTTTATTCTCCGCAAACGATCGCAATTTTGGGTACCTAAACATTCACGAAAACTCACCGAACTTTGCACACTCCTCAGGCCCGGCGAAAAATTTGATATTATTAAGTCGTCATAACAATGCGACTCGATAGCGCCCCCTAGCGTAGAAAAATATAAACCAAGCCCGGCACGTTTGAGCTAGAGCAACAAAAATTGGCAGGCACGTGTAGCACCCCGAGACGCAAAAAAAAGTCTATTGGGACCATGTAGCTAAAATGTACAGGAAGTGAGCTATGAATTTTTTTATGTCCAATTTTGGCCTATTTTGGCACATTCACTGTGGTCATGCTTTTTCCCCCTTTGCAAACATTTTTCATCCAATTGACTTCAAACTTGGCATTTATCATCTCAAGACCTGAGAGAACAACTGGGCAAAACATCTTGTCTTTTTGAAATACTATATGACGGGGGCGGGGCATCAAATATTGCCTTTAAAATTTCATTTGTCCAGAAAGAGCAAATGCTTAATAACTCCCATGTTCAAGCTCCAAAAAATCTCAAACTTCTCAGGCAACGTAATAGTCACGGCCTGAAAACATCTATATGATCAAATTCAGTTATACATATAGCGCCACCTAGTGGTTACAATAAATGTCATACTTTACGTTTTTAGCTACTGTGCTGAGCTTGTTGAAGGGATCCATTTGAAAATTGGTCAGAAAAGCCTTAAGATGTTGATTATGCCCCACACCGAATATTGTAACTTTTCGCCAAAGGGCGTGGCCGCTACGGTGACGCAAAGTCTGAAGATTTTTCATGAAAATAAAAGCTGCATTAACTTGACCGAGATGATCCTATCTTCTCAAAATTTCACACATTTGATGAGAGTCCAGCCCTAAAGACATCTATGAACTTATATTTCATCTAACTGATCGCGCCACCTAGTGGCAATTTTTTTTCTTACGAATTTTCTTCTACGTTTTTCTCCAAACACGTTAACTGGACCTACCTCATATTTGCTCAGATGAGGGTTTCGGCCTTCATGATGTCACAACACGAAGTTTGTGAGTTTTCGCGAATTGCTGTGGGTGTGGCTAAGCGCTGTTCGCCAAGAAAACAACGCCAGTTTTGAGGGTCTAAACATGCACAGAAACTCATGAAACTTGGCACACACATCTGGCCTGGTAAAATGAGCAATATTTTATTGTTGATTGTGCTATTTTTACAAAAATGACTCAATAGCGCCCCCTAGAAGTTTTTAACGAAGCAGCCCCGGTTGTACGTTTAAGCAAGAACGACGAATATTTTTAGGTGTATGAGGGAGCCCAAGACCTACAAAAAAGTCTCTTGGACCCATATGCTAAAATGAACAGGAAGTGAGCTACGAATTTTTGAATGTCCCATTTTTGACAATTTTTGCACATTCACAGGGGGCAGACTTTTGCCCACTTCTCCTACACGTTTCATCTGACTGAGTTAAGACTTGACCTGGACCATGTCAAGACCTGAGCCAACGACAGGGGGAAAAATCTTGACCTTTCGAAATACTATATGATGAAGGCGGGGCATCAAAATTTGTGTTTCGCACTGAAAAAGGATATGCTTAATAACTCCCCGGTACATGCTCCAAAAAATCCCAAACTTGACATGTATGTTTATCGTCAAGGCCTGAAGCTATCTCTATGACAACATTCAGTTATATATGCAGCGCCACCTAGCCCTTGAGGCATAAAAAAAAAATACCCCACATACGGTATTTTGTACAAAAAATGTAAACTCATTCTAAGTGTGATAACTAAGTCATTTATGAATATTCTTTTAATTTCCACCACTCAAAATGTTCACTGGCATCAGACTTATCCAAACATATATATATTTTTATTTATTTTTGATAGCCTCTGTGGACATTAAAAGCAATATCGTGAATGAAGGATATGCTTAATAACTTCACGGTACATGCTCCAAAAAAAATCCCACACTTGACATGTATGCTTATAATCAAGGCCTGAAGGTATCTCGATGACAACATTCAGTTATAAATACAGCGCCACCTAGCCGTTGAGGCTTATATAAAAAAAAAAAAAAAAATACCCCACATACGGTATTTTGTACAAAAAATGTACACTCATTCTAAGTGTGATAACTAAGTCATTTATGAATATTCTTTTAGTTTCCACCACTCAAATTGTTCACTGGCTTCACACCGATCCAAACGTATGTACGTTTCCATTTTGTTTTATTCATTTTTGATTGCCCCTTTGGACAATAAAAGTAAACATTGTGCAATGAGTACAACGAGCGATGATGTGTATATACACTTTTACAAAAAAATACCAAACAGGGCAACTCATTGCCTAAAAATAAATAAGGACGCTGATTTTTGCAGGTCTTAACAATCACCAAAATCCGTTGAGCTTGACAGACACTGGCAAAAAAAATATTCTACATGTAAATGTTTATTATGCCATTTTCAAAGAAATTTTGCTTCCAATATGCCAGTACCCCAACGTGCAAGGACCCCAACGTGGCCCGGGCTGCGAGGGCCCTTTATAGCTGCTCGCAGCTCTAGTTATTATTATTAGGGCCCGAGCAGCGACCGCTGCGAGGTCCCTATTGTTTTTGTAAAAATTATTATTATTCTTCTTCTTCTTCTTCTTCTTCTTTATTCTCCGCAAACGATCGCGATTTTGGGTACCTAAACATTCACGAAAACTCACCGAACTTTGCACACTCCTCAGGCCTGGCGAAAAATTTGATATTATTAAGTCGTCATAACAATGCGACTCGATAGCGCCCCCTAGCGTAGAAAAATAAAAACCAAGCCCGGCACGTTTGAGCTAGAGCAACAAAAATTGGCAGGCACGTGTAGCACCCCGAGACGCACAAAAAAGTCTATTGGGACCATGTAGCTAAAATGTACAGGAAGTGAGCTATGAATTTTTTTATGTCCAATTTTGGCCTATTTTGGCACATTCACTGTGGTCATGCTTTTTCCCCCTTTGCAAACATTTTTCATCCAATTGACTTCAAACTTGGCATTTATCATCTCAAGACCTGATAGAACAACTGGGCAAAACATCTTGCCTTTTTGAAATACTATATGACGGGGGCGGGGCATCAAATATTGCCTTTAAAATTTCATTTGTCCAGAAAGAGCAAATGCTTAATAACTCCCATGTTCAAGCTCCAAAAAATCTCAAACTTCTCAGGCAACGTAATAGTCACGGCCTGAAAACATCTATATGATAAAATTCAGTTATACATATAGCGCCACCTAGTGGTTACAATAAATGTCATACTTTACGTTTTTAGCTACTGTGCTGAGCTTGTTGAAGGGATCCATTTGAAAATTGGTCAGAAAAGGCTTAAGATGTTGATCATGCCCCACACCGAATATTGTAACTTTTCACCAAAGGGCGTGGCCGCTACGGTGACGCAAAGTCTGAAGATTTTTCGCGAAAATAAAAGCTGCATTAACTTGACCGAGATGATCCTATCTTCTCAAAATTTCACACATTTGATGAGAGTCCAGCCCTAAAGACATCTACGGACTTATATTTCATCTAACTGATAGCGCCACCTAGTGGCAATTTTTTTTATTACGAATTTTCTTCTACGTTTTTCTCCAAACACGTTAACTGGACCTACCTCATATTTGCTCAGATGAGGGTTTCGGCCTTCATGATGTCACAACACGAAGTTTGTGAGTTTTCGCGAATTGCTGTGGGTGTGGCTAAGCGCTGTTCGCCAAGAAAACAACGCCAGTTTTGAGGGTCTAAACATGCACAGAAACTCATGAAACTTGGCACACACATCTGGCCTGGTAAAATGAGCAATATTTTATTGTTGATTGTGCTATTTTTACAAAAATGACTCAATAGCGCCCCCTAGAAGTTTTTAACGAAGCAGCCCCGGTTGTACGTTTAAGCAAGAACGACGAATATTTTTAGGTGTATGAGGGAGCCCAAGACCTACAAAAAAGTCTCTTGGACCCATATGCTAAAATGAACAGGAAGTGAGCTACGAATTTTTGAATGTCCCATTTTTGACAATTTTTGCACATTCACAGGGCGCAGACTTTTGCCCACTTCTCCTACACGTTTCATCTGACTGAGTTAAGACTTGACCTGGACCATGTCAAGACCTGAGCCAAGGACAGGGGGAAAAATCTTGACCTTTCGAAATACTATATGATGAAGGCGGGGCATCAAAATTTGTGTTTCGCACTGAAAAAGGATATGCTTAATAACTCCCCGGTACATGCTCCAAAAAATCCCAAACTTGACATGTATGTTAATCGTCAAGGCCTGAAGCTATCTCTATGAGAAACATTCAGTTATATATGCAGCGCCACCTACCCCTTGAGGCATAAAAAAAAATACCCCACATACGGTATTTTGTACAAAAAATGTAAACTCATTCTAAGTGTGATAACTAAGTCATTTATGAATATTCTTTTAGTTTCCACCACTCAAAATGTTCACTGGCATCAGACTTATCCAAACATATATATATTTTTATTTATTTTTGATAGCCTCTGTGGACATTAAATGCAATATCGTGAATGAAGGATATGCTTAATAACTCCACGGTACATGCTCCAAAAAAAATCCCACACTTGACATGTATGCTTATAATCAAGGCCTGAAGGTATCTCGATGACAACATTCAGTTATAAATACAGCGCCACCTAGCCCTTGAGGCTTATATAAAAAAAAAAAAACACATACGGTATTTTGTACAAAAAAATGTAAACTCATTCTAAGTGTGATGACTAAGTCATTTCTGAATATTCTTTTAGTTTCCACCACTCAAATTGTTCACTGGCTTCACACCGATCCAAACGTATGTACGTTTCCATTTTGTTTTATTCATTTTTGATTGCCCCTTTGGACAATAAAAGTTAACATTGTGCAATGAGTACAACGAGCGATGATGTATATATACACTTTTACAAAAAATACCAATCAGGGCAACTCATTGCCTAAAAATAAAAAAGGACGCTGATTTTTGCAGGTCTTAACAATCACCAAAACCCGTTGAGCTTGACACACACTGGCAAAAAAAATATTCTACATGTAAACGTTTATTATGCCATTTTCAAAGAAATTTTGCTTCCAATATGCCAGTACCCCAACGTGCCAGTACCCTAACGTGCAAGTACCCCAACGTGCAAGGACTCCAACGTGGCCCGGGCTGCGAGGGCCCTTGATAGCTGCTCGCAGCTCTAGTTATTATTATTCCTCTTCTTCTTCTTTATTCTCCGCAAACGATCGCGATTTTGGGTACCTAAACATTCACGAAAACTCACCGAACTTTGCGCACTCTTCGGGCCCGGCGAAAAATTTGATATTATGAAGGCGTCATAACAACGCGACTCTATAGCGCCCCCTAGCGTAGAAAAATAATAACCAAGCCCGGCACGTTTGAGCTAGAGCAACGAAAATTGGCAGGCACGTGTAGCACCCCGAGACGCACAAAAAAGTCTATTGGGACCATGTAGCTAAAATGTACAGGAAATGAGCTCTGAATTTTTTAATGTCCAATTTTGGCCTATTTTGGCACATTCACTGTGGTCATGCTTTTTCCCCCTTTGCAAACATTTTTCATCCAGTTGACTTCAAAATTGGCATTTAACATCTCAAGACCTGAGACAACAACTGGGCAAAAAACCTTGACTTTTTGAAATACTATATGACGGGGGCGGGGCATCAAATATTGCCTTGAAAATTTCATTTGTCCAGAAAGAGCAAATGCTTAATAACTCCCATGTTCAAGCTCCGAAAAATCTCAAACTTCTCAGAAAACGTAATAGTCACGGCCTGAAAACATCTATATGATAAAATTCAGTTATACATATAGCGCCACCTAGTGGTAACAATAAATGTCATACTTTACGTTTTTAGCTACAGTGCTGAGCTCGTTGAAGGGATCCAGTTGAAAATTGGTCAGAAAAGCCTTAAGATGTTGATCATGCCCCACACCGAATATTGTAACTTTTCGCCAAAGGGCGTGGCCGCTACGGTGACGCAAAGTCTGAAGATTTTTCGTGACAATAAAAGCTGCATTAACTTGACCGAGATGATCCTATCTTCTCAAAATTTCACACATTTGATGAGAGTCCAGCCCTAAAGACATCTACGAACGTATATTTCATCTTACTGATAGCGCCACCTAGTGGCATTTTTTTTTTCTTACGAATTTTCTTCTACGTTTTTGTCCAAACACGTTAACTGGACCTACCTCAGATTTGCTCAGATGAGGGTTTCGGCCTTCATGATGTCACAACACGAAGTTTGTGAGTTTTCGTGAATTGCTGTGGGCGTGGCTAAGCGCTGTTCGCCAAGAAAACAACGCCGGTTTTGAGGGTCTAAACATGCACAGAAACTCATGAAACTTGGCACACACATCTGGCCTGGTAAAATGAGCAATATTTTAATGTTGATTGTGCTATTTTTACAAAAATGACTCAATAGCGACCCCTAGAAAATTTTAACGAAGCAGCCCCGGTTGTACGTTTAAGCAATATCTATGAAAAATTTTAGGTGTATGAGGGAGCCCAAGACCTACATAAAAGTCTCTTGGACCCATATGCTAAAATGAACAGGAAGTGAGCTACGCATTTTTGAATGTCCCATTTTTGATGATTTTTGCACATTTACAGGGGGCATACTTTTGCCCACTTCTTCTCCACGTTTCATCCGACTGAGTTAAGACTTGACCTGGACAATGTCAAGACCTGAGCCAACGACAGGGGGGAAAATCTTGACTTTTCGAAATACTATATGATGAGGGCGTGGCATCAAAATTTGTGTTTCGCACTGAAAAAGGATATGCTTAATAACTCCCCGATACATGCTCCAAAAAATCCCAAACTTGACATGTATGTTTATCGTCAAGGCCTGAAGTTATCTCTATGACAACATTCAGTTATATATGCAGCGCCACCTAGCCCTTGAGGCATAAAAAAAAATACCCCACATACGGTATTTTGTACAAAAAATGTACACTCATTCTAAGTGTGATAACTAAGTCATTTATGAATATTCTTTTAGTTTCCACCACTCAAAATGTTCACTGGCATCAGACTTATCCAAACATATATATATTTTTATTTATTTTTGATAGCCTCTATGGACATTAAAAGCAATATCGTGAATGGAGGATATGCTTAATAACTCCACGGTACATGCTCCAAAAAAAATCCCACACTTGACATGTATGCTTATAATCAAGGCCTGAAGGTATCTCTATGACAACATTCAGTTATAAATACAGCGCCACCTAGCCCTTGAGGCTTATATAAAAAAAATAAATAAATACCCCACATACGGTATTTTGTACAAAAAATGTACACTCATTCTAAGTGTGATAACTAAGTCATTTATGAATATTCTTTTAGTTTCCACCACTCAAATTGTTCACTGGCTTGACACCGATCCAAACGTATGTACGTTTCCATTTTGTTTTATTCATTTTTGATTGCCCCTTTGGACAATAAAAGTAACATTGTGCAATGAGTACAACGAGCGATGATGTGTATATACACTTTTACAAAAAAATACCAATCAGGGCAACTCATTGCCTAAAAATAAAAAAGGACGCTGATTTTTGCAGGTCTTAACAATCACCAAAATCCGTTGAGCTTGACACACACACTGGCAAAAAAATATTCTACATGTAAACGTTTATTATGCCATTTTCAAAGAAATTTTGCTTCCAATATGCCAGTACCCCAATGTGCCAGTACCCCAACATGCAAGTACCACAACGTGCAAGGACCCCAACGTGGCCCGGGCTGCGAGGGCCCTTTATAGCTGCTCGCAGCTCTAGTTATTCTTCTTCTTCTTCTCCGTAAACGATCGCATTTTTGAGGGGCTAAACATTTACGAAAACTCACCAAACTTTGCAGTCTCTTCGGGCCCGGCGAAAAATTTGATATTATGTAGTTGTCATAACAATGCGACTCTATAGCTCCCCCTAGCGTAGAAAAATAAAACCCAATCCCGGCCCCTTTGACCTAGAGCTACGAAAATTGCCAGGCACGTGAAGCACCCCGAGACGCACAAAAAAGTCAATGGAAGCCATTTCCTAAAATGTACAGGAAGTGAGCTATGAATTTTTGAATGTCCAATTTTGGCCCATTTTGGCACGTTCACTGTGGTCATGCTTTTTCCCCCTTTGCAAACATTTTTCATCCAATCGACTTCAAACTTGGCATTTATCATCTCAAGACCTGAGAGAACAACTGGGCAAAAAATCTTGCCTTTTCGAAATACTATATGACGGGGGCGGGGCATCAAATATTGCCTTTAAAATTTCATTTTTCCAGAAAGAGCAAATGCTTAATAACTCCCATGTTCAAGCTCCAGAAAAACTCAAACTTCTCAGGCAATGTAATAGTCACGGCCTGAAAACATCTATATGATAAAATTCAGTTATACATATAGCGCCACCGAGTGGTAACAATAAATGTCATACTTTACGTTTTTAGCTACTGCGCTGAGCTTGTTGAAGGGATCCAGTTGAAAATTGGTCAGAAAAGCCTTAAGATGTTGATCATGCCCCACACCGAATATTGTAACTTTTCGCCAAAGGGCGTGGCCGCTACGGTGCCGCAAAGTCTAAAGATTTTTTGTGACAATAAAAGCTGCATTAACTTGACCGAGATGATCCTATCTTCTCAAAATTTCACACATTTGATGAGAGTCCAGCCCTAAAGACATCTATGAACTTATATTTCATCTTACTGATAGCGCCACCTAGTGGCAATTTTTTTTCTTACGAATTTTCTTCTACGTTTTTCTCCAAACACGTTAACTGGACCTACCTCATATTTGCTCAGATGAGGGATTCGGCCTTCATGATGTCACAACACGAAGTTTGTGAGTTTTCGCGAGTCGCTGTGGGCGTGGCTAAGCACTGTTCGCCAAGAAAACAACGCCAGTTTTGAGGGTCTAAACATGCGCAGAAACTCATGAAACTTGGCACACACATCTGGCCTGGTAAAATGAACAATATTTTATTGTTGATTGTGCTATTTTTACAAAAATGACTCAATAGCGCCCCCTAGGAATTTTTAATGAAGCAGCCCCGGTTGTACGTTTAAGCAAGATCTACGAAAATCTTTAGGTGTATGAGGGAGCCCAAGACCTACAAAAAAGTCTCTTGGACCCATATGCTAAAATGAACAGGAAGTGAGCTACGAATTTTTGAATGTCCCATTTTTGACGATTTTTGCACATTCACAGGGGGCAGACTTTTGCCCACTTCTCCTACACATTTCATCTGACTGAGTTAAGACTTGACCTGGACCATGTCAAGACCTGAGCCAACGACAGGGGGAAAAATCTTGACCTTTCGAAATACTATATGATGAAGGCGGGGCATCAAAATTTGTGTTTCGCACTGAAAAAGGATATGCTTAATAACTCCCCGGTTCATGCTCCAAAAAATCCCAAACTTGACATGTATGTTTATCGTCAAGGCCTGAAGCTATCTCTATGACAACATTCAGTAATATATGCAGCGTCACCTAGCCCTTGAGGCATAAAAAAAAATACCCCACATACGGTATTTTGTACAAAAAATGTAAACTCATTCTAAGTGTGATAACTAAGTCATTTATGAATATTCTTTTAGTTTCCACCACTCAAAATGTTCACTGGCATTAGACTTATCCAAACATATATATATATTTTTATTTATTTTTGATAGCCTCTGTGGACATTAAAAGCAATATCGTGAATGAAGGATATGCATAATAACTCCACGGTACATGCTCCAAAAAAAATCCCACACTTGACATGTATGCTTATAATCAAGGCCTGAAGGTATCTCTATGACAACATTCAGTTATAAATACAGCGCCACCTAGCCCTTGAGGCATAATATATATTAAAAAAAAAACCCACATACGGTATTTTGTACAAAAAATGAAAACTCATTCTAAGTGTGATAACTAAGTCATTTATGAATATTCTTTTAGTTTCCACCACTCAAATTGTTCACTGGCTTCACACCGATCCAAACGTATGTACGTTTCCATTTTGTGTTAGTCATTTTTGATTGCCCCTTTGGACAATAAAAGTAACATTGTGCAATGAGTACAACGAGCGATGATGTATATATACACTTTTACAAAAAATACCAATCAGGGCAACTCATTGCCTAAAAATAAATAAGGACGCTGATTTTTGCAGGTCTTAACAATCACCAAAACCCGTTGAGCTTGACACACACTGGCAAAAAAAATATTCTACATGTAAACGTTTATTATGCCATTTTCAAAGAAATTTTGCTTCCAATATGCCAGTACCCCAACGTGCCAGTACCCCAACGTGCCAGTACCCTAACGTGCAAGTACCCCAACGTGCAAGGACCCCAACGTGGCCCGGGCTGCGAGGGCCCTTTATAGCTGCTCGCAGCTCTAGTTATTATTATTAGGGCCCGAGCAGCGACCGCTGCGAGGTCCCTATTGTTTTTGTAAAAATTATTATTATTCTTATTATTATTATTATTATTATTAGGGCCCGAGCAGCGACCGCTGCGAGGTCCCTATTGTTTTTGTAAAAATTATTAGGGCCCGAGCAGCGACCGCTGCGAGGTCCCTATTGTTTTTCGTTCGAATTATTATTATTATTAGGGCCCGAGCAGCGACCGCTGCGAGGTCCCTATTGTTTTTGTAAAAATTATTATTATTATTATTATTATTATTAGGGCCCGAGCAGCGACCGCTGCGAGGTCCCTATTGTTTTTCGTTCGAATTATTATTATTATTATTATTCTTCTTCTTCTTCTTCTTCTTCTTCTTCTTCTCCGTAAACGATCGCGGTTTTGGGTACCTAAACATTTACGAAAACTCACCAAACTTTGCACACTCCTCAGGCCCGGCGAAAAATTTTATTTTATGAAGTCGTCATAACAACGTGACTCTATAGCGCCCCCTAGCATAGAAAAATATAAACCAAGCCCGGCATGTTTGAGCTTGAGCAACGAAAATTGGCAGGCACGTGTAGCACCCCGAGACGCACAAAAAAGTCTATTGGGACCATGTAGCTAGAATGTACAGGAAATGAGCTATGAATTTTTTTATGTCCAATTTTGGCCTATTTTGGCACATTCACTGTGGTCATGCTTTTTCCCCCTTTGCAAACATTTTTCATCCAATTGACTTCAAACTTGGCATTTATCATCTCAAGACCTGTGAGAACAGCTGGGCAAAACATCTTGCCTTTTCGAAATACTATATGACGGGGGCGGAGCATCAAATATTGCCTTTAAAATTTCATTTGTCCAGAAAGAGCAAATGCTTAATAACTCCCATGTTCAAGCTCCAAAAAATCTCAAACTTATCAGGCAACGTAATAGTCACGGCCTGAAAACATCTATATGATAAAATTCAGTTATACATATAGCGCCACCTAGTGGTTACAATAAATGTCATACTTTACGTTTTTAGCTACTGCGCTGAGCTCGTTGAAGGGATCCAGTTGAAAATTGGTCAGAAAAGCCTTAAGATGTTGATCATGCCCCACACTGAATATTGTAACTTTTCGCCAAAGGGCGTGGCCGCTACGGTGACGCAAAGTCTGAAGATTTTTCTTGAAAATAAAAGCTGCATTAACTTGACCGAGATGATCCTATCTTCTCAAAATTTCACACATTTGATGAGAGTCCAGCCCTAAAGACATCTACTGACTTATATTTCATCTAACTGATAGCGCCACCTAGTGGCAATTTTTTTTCTTACGAATTTTCTTCTACGTTTTTCTCCAAACACGTTAACTGGACCTACCTCATATTTGCTCAGATGAGGGTTTCGACCTTCATGATGTCACAACACGAAGTTTGTGAGTTTTCGCGAATTGTTGTGGGTGTGGCTCAGCGCTGTTCGCCAAGAAAACAACGCCAGTTTTGAGGGTCTAAACATGCACAGAAACTCATGAAACTTGGCACACACATCTGGCCTGGTAAAATAAGCAATATTTTATTGTTGATTGTGCTATGTTTACAAAAATGACTCAATAGCGCCCCCTAGAATTTTTTAACGAAGCAGCCCCGGTTGTACGTTTAAGCAAAAACGACGAATATTTTTAGGTGTATGAGGGAGCCCAAGACCTACAAAAAAGTCTCTTGGACCCATATGCTAAAATGAACAGGAAGTGAGCTACGAATTTTTGAATGTCCCATTTTTGACGATTTTTGCACATTCACAGGGGGCAGACTTTTGCCCACTTCTCCTACACGTTTCATCTGACTGAGTTAAGACTTGACCTGGACCATGTCAAGACCTGAGCCAACGACAGGGGGGAAAAATCTTGACCTTTCGAAATACGATATGATGAAGGCGGGGCATCAAAATTTGTGTTTCGCACTGAAAAAGGATATGCTTAATAACTCCCCGGTACATGCTCCAAAAAATCCCAAACTTGACATGTATGTTTATCGTCAAGGCCTGAAGCTATCTCTATGACAACATTCAGTTATATATGCAGCGCCACCTAACCCTTGAGGCATAAAAAAAAATACCCCACATACGGTATTTTGTACAAAAAATGTAAACTCATTCTAAGTGTGATAACGAAGTCATTTATGAATATTCTTTTAGTTTCCACCACTCAAAATGTTCACTGGCATCAGACTTATCCAAACATATATATATTTTTATTTATTTTTGATAGCCTCTGTGGACATTAAAAGCAATATCGTGAATGAAGGATATGCTTAATAACTCCACGGTACATGCTCCAAAAAAAATCCCACACTTGACATGTATGCTTATAATCAAGGCCTGAAGGTATCTCTATGACAACATTCAGTTATAAATACAGCGCCACCTAGCCCTTGAGGCATAAAAAAAATAAATAAATACCCCACATACGGTATTTTGTACAAAAAATGTACACTCATTCTAAGTGTGATAACTAAGTCATTTATGAATATTCTTTTAGTTTCCACCACTCAAATTGTTCACTGGCTTCACACCGATGCAAACGTATGTACGTTTCCATTTTGTTTTATTCATTTTTGATTGCCCCTTTGGACAATAAAAGTAACATTGTGCAATGAGTACAACGAGCGATGATGTGTATATACACTTTTACAAAAAAATACCAATCAGGGCAACTCATTGCCTAAAAATAAAAAAGGACGCTGATTTTTGCAGGTCTTAACAATCACCAAAACCCGTTGAGCTTGATACACACACTGGCAAAAAAATATTCTTCATGTAAACGTTTATTATGCCATTTTCAAAGAAATTTTGCTTCCAATATGCCAGTACCCCAATGTGCCAGTACCCCAACGTGCAAGTACCCCAACGTGCAAGGACCCCAACGTGGCCCGGGCTGCGAGGGCCCTTTATAGCTGCTCGCAGCTCTAGTTATTATTATTATTCTTTATTCTCCGCAAACGATCGCGATTTTGGGTACCTAAACATTCACGAAAACTCACCGAACTTTGCACACTCCTCAGGCCCGGCGAAAAATTTGATATTATTAAGTCGTCATAACAATGCGACTCGATAGCGCCCCCTAGCGTAGAAAAATAAAAACCAAGCCCGGCACGTTTGAGCTAGAGCAACAAAAATTGGCAGGCACATGTAGCACCCCGAGACGCACAAAAAAAAGTCTATTGGGACCATGTAGGTAAAATGTACAGGAAGTGAGCTATGATTTTTTTAATGTCCAATTTTGGCCTATTTTGGCACATTCACTGTGGTCATGCTTTTTCCCCCTTTGCAAACATTTTTCATCCAATTGACTTCAAACTTGGCATTTATCATCTCAAGACCTGAGAGAACAACTGGGCAAAACATCTTGCCTTTTTGAAATACTATATGACGGGGGCGGGGCATCAAATATTGCCTTTAAAATTTCATTTGTCCAGAAAGAGCAAATGCTTAATAACTCCCATGTTCAAGCTCCAAAAAATCTCAAACTTCTCAGGCAACGTAATAGTCACGGCCTGAAAACATCTATATGATAAAATTCAGTTATACATATAGCGTCACCTAGTGGTTACAATAAATGTCATACTTTACGTTTTTAGCTACTGTGCTGAGCTTGTTGAAGGGATCCATTTGAAAATTGGTCAGAAAAGCCTTAAGATGTTGATCATGCTCCACACCGAATATTGTAACTTTTCGCCAGAGGTCGTGGCCGCTACGGTGACGCAAATTCTGAAGATTTTTCGTGAAAATAAAAGCTGCATTAACTTGACCGAGATGATCCTATCTTCTCAAAATGTCACACATTTGATGAGTCCAGCCCTAAAGACATCTACTGACTTATATTTCATCTAACTGATAGCGCCACCTAGTGGCAATTTTTTTTCTTACGAATTTTCTTCTACATTTTTCTCCAAACACGTTAACTGGACCTACCTCATATTTGCTCAGATGAGGGTTTCGGCCTTCATGATGTCACAACACGAAGTTTGTGAGTTTTCGCGAATTGCTGTGGGTGTGGCTAAGCGCTGTTCGCCAAGAAAACAACGCCAGTTTTGAGGGTCTAAACATGCACAGAAACTCATGAAACTTGGCACACACATCTGGCCTGGTAAAATGAGCAATATTTTATTGTTGATTGTGCTATTTTTACAAAAATGACTCAATAGCGCCCCCTAGAAGTTTTTAACGAAGCAGCCCCGGTTGTACGTTTAAGCAAGAACGACGAATATTTTTAGGTGTATGAGGGAGCCCAAGACCTACAAAAAAGTCTCTTGGACCCATATGCTAAAATGAACAGGAAGTGAGCTACGAATTTTTGAATGTCCCATTTTTGACGATTTTTGCACATTCACAGGGGGCAGACGTTTGCCCACTTCTCCTACACGTTTCATCTGACTGAGTTAAGACTTGACCTGGATCATGTCAAGACCTGAGCCAACGACAGGGGGAAAAAATCTTGACCTTTCGAAATACTATATGATGAAGGCGGGGCATCAAAATTTGTGTTTCGCACTGAAAAAGGATTTGCATAATAACTCCCCGGTACATGCTCCAAAAAATCCCAAACTTGACATGTATGTTTATCGTCAAGGCCTGAAGCTATCTCTATGACAACATTCAGTTATATATGCAGCGCCACCTAGCCCTCGAGGCATAAAAAAAAAATACCCCACATACGGTATTTTGTACAAAAAATGTAAACTCATTCTAAGTGTGATAACTAAGTCATTTATGAATATTCTTTTAGTTTCCACCACTCAAAATGTTCACTGGCATCAGACTTATCCAAACATATATATATTTTTTATTTATTTTTGATAGCCTCTGTGGACATTGAAAGCAATATCGTGAATGAAGGATATGCTTAATAACTCCACGGTACATGGTCCAAAAAAAAATCCCACACTTGACATGTATGCTTATAATAAAGGCCTGAAGGTATCTCGATGACAACATTCAGTTATAAATACAGCGCCACCTAGCCCTTGAGGCTTATATAATAAAAAAAACCCACATACAGTATTTTGTACAAAAAATGTAAACTCATTCAAAGTGTGATAACGAAGTCATTTATGAATATTCTTTTAGTTTCCACCACTCAAAATGTTCACTGGCATCAGACTTATCCAAACATATATATATTTTTATTTATTTTTGATAGCCTCTATGGACATTAAAAGCAATATCGTGAATGAAGGATATGCTTAATAACTCCACGGTACATGCTCCAAAAAAAATCCCACACTTGACATGTATGCTTATAATCAAGGCCTGAAGGTATCTCTATGACAACATTCAGTTATAAATACAGCGCCACCTAGCCCTTGAGGCTTATATATAAAAAAAAAAAATACCCCACATACGGTATTTTGTACAAAAAATTTACACTCATTCTAAGTGTGATAACTAAGTCATTTATGAATATTCTTTTAGTTTCCACCACTCAAATTGTTCACTGGCTTCACACCGATCCAAACGTATATACGTTTCCATTTTGTTTTATTCATTTTTGATTGCCCCTTTGGAAAATAAAAGTAAACATTGTGCAATGAGTACAACGAGCGATGATGTGTATATACACTTTTACAAAAAAATACCAATCAGGGCAACTCATTGCCTAAAAATAAATAAGGACGCTGATTTTTGCAGGTCTTAACAATCACCAAAATCCGTTGAGCTTGACAGACACTGGCAAAAAAAATATTCTACATGTAAACGTTTATTATGCCATTTTCAAAGAAATTTTGCTTCCAATATGCCAGTACCCCAACGTGCCAGTACCCCAACGTGCAAGTACCCCAACGTGCAAGTACCCCAACGTGCAAGGACCCCAACGTGGCCCGGGCTGCGAGGGCCCTTTATAGCTGCTCGCAGCTCTAGTTCTTCTTCTTCTTCTTCTTCTTCTTCTTCTTCTTTATTCTCCGCAAACAATCGCGATTTTGGGTACCTAAACATTCACGAAAACTCACCGAACTTTGCACACTCCTCAGGCCCGGCGAAAAATTTGATATTATTAAGTCGTCATAACAATGCGACTCGATAGCGCCCCCTAGCGTAGAAAAATAAAAACCAAGCCCGGCACGTTTGAGCTAGAGCAACAAAAGTTGGCAGGCACGTGTAGCACCCCGAGACGCACAAAAAAGTCTATTGGGACCATGTAGCTAAAATGTACAGGAAGTGAGCTATGAATTTTTGAATGTCCAATTTTGGCCCATTTTGGCACGTTCACTGTGGTCATGCTTTTTCCCCCTTTGCAAACATTTTTCATCCAATCGACTTCAAACTTGGCATTTATCATCTCAAGACCTGAGAGAACAACTGGGCAAAAAATCTTGCCTTTTCGAAATACTATATGACGGGGGCGGGGCATCAAATATTGCCTTTAAAATTTCATTTTTCCAGAAAGAGCAAATGCTTAATAACTCCAATGTTCAAGCTCCAAAAAATCTCAAACTTCTCAGGCAATGTAATAGTCACGGCCTGAAAACATCTATATGATAAAATTCAGTTATACATATAGCGCCACCGAGTGGTAACAATAAATGTCATACTTTACGTTTTTAGCTACTGCGCTGAGCTTGTTGAAGGGATCCAGTTGAAAATTGGTCAGAAAAGCCTTAAGATGTTGATCATGCCCCACACCGAATATTGTAACTTTTCGCCAAAGGGCGTGGCCGCTACGGTGACGCAAAGTCTGAAGATTTTTCGTGAAAACAAAAGGTGCATTAACTTGACCGAGATGATCCTATCTTCTCAAAATTTCACACATTTGATGAGAGTCCAGCCCTAAAGACATCTACTGACTTATATTTCATCTAACTGATAGCGCCACCTAGTGGCAATTTTTTTTCTTACGAATTTTCTTCTACGTTTTTCTCCAAACACGTTAACTGGACCTACCTCATATTTGCTCAGATGAGGGTTTCGGCCTTCATGATGTCACAACACGAAGTTTGTGAGTTTTCGCGAAATGCTGTGGGCGTGGCTAAGCGCTGTTCGCCAAGAAAACAACGCCAGTTTTGAGGGTCTAAACATGCACAGAAACTCCTGAAACTTGGCACACACATCTGGCCTGGTAAAATGAGCAATATTTTATTGTTGATTGTGCTATTTTTACAAAAATGACTCAATAGCGCCCTCTAGAAATTTTTAACGAAGCAGCCCCGGTTGTACGTTTAAGCAAGAACAACGAATATTTTTAGGTGTATGAGGGAGCCCAAGACCTACAAAAAAGTCTCTTGTACCCATATGCTAAAATGAACAGGAAGTGAGCTACGAATTTTTGAATGTCCCATTTTTTTTTATTTTTGCACATTCACAGGGGGCAGACTTTTGCCCACTTCTCCTACACGTTTCATCTGACTGAGTTAAGACTTGGCCTGGACCATGTCAAGACCTGAGCCAACGACAGGGGGAAAAATTTTGACTTTTCGAAATACTATATGATGAGGGCGGGGCATCAAAATTTGTGTTTCGCAATGAAAAAGGATATGCTTGATAACTCCCCGGTACATGCTCCAAAAAATCCCAAACTTGACATGTATGTTTATCGTCAAGGCCTGAAGTTATCTCTATGACAACATTCAGTTATATATGCAGCGCCACCTAGCCCTTGAGGCATGAAAAAAAAATACCCCACATACGGTATTTTGTACAAAAAATGTAAACTCATTCTAAGTGTGATAACGAAGTCATTTATGAATATTCTTTTAGTTTCCACCACTCAAAATGTTCACTGGCATCAGACTTATTCAAACATATATATATTTTTATTTATTTTTGATACCCTCTATGGACATTAAAAGCAATATCGTGAATGAAGGATATGCTTAATAACTCCACGGTACATGCTCCAAAAAAAATCCCACACTTGACATGTATGCTTATAATCAAGGCCTGAAGGTATCTCTATGACAACATTCAGTTATAAATACAGCGCCACCTAGCCCTTGAGGCTTATATATAAAAAAAAAAAATACCCCACATACGGTATTTTGTACAAAAAATTTAAGCTCATGCTAAGTGTGATGACTAAGTCATTTCTGAATATTCTTTTAGTTTCCACCACTCAAATTGTTCACTGGCTTCACACCGATCCAAACGTATGTACGTTTCCATTTTGTTTTATTCATTTTTGATTGCCCCTTTGGACAATAAAAGTAACATTGTGCAATGAGTACAACGAGCGATGATGTATATATACACTTTTACAAAAAATATCAATCAGGGCAACTCATTGCCTAAAAATAAAAAAGGACGCTGATTTTTGCAGGTCTTAACAATCACCAAAACCCGTTGAGCTTGACACACACTGGCAAAAAAAATATTCTACATGTAAACGTTTATTATGCCATTTTCAAAGAAATTTTGCTTCCAATATGCCAGTACCCCAACGTGCCAGTACCCCAACGTGCCAGTACCCTAACGTGCAAGTACCCCAACATGCAAGGACTCCAACGTGGCCCGGGCTGCGAGGGCCCTTTATAGCTGCTCGCAGCTCTAGTTTATTTATTTATTTATTTTTTGTCCCACCTCCCCGACAAACAGTGGCCAACACGTCTCTCTTGGCAAGACAATACGCAATGATCGTCTGGTGTCTTGTCGCGTTCAGACTTGTAGTGTGACTCCACGCCCCATCCACGACACAGAGCGAATTTGTCGGGTAATGTGACAGCGCAACTGTCGTGTAAGACAAAAAAAATCGCGTAGCCTGACATCGACATTATTGAAACCAGTAGTTTGGAGCTGCTAGCTGCAGAAAATGGAGGGCGAAGTGGAAGCTTAAGGTATGTTGTTCTTAGTTGAAACAGTACGTCGATCACTGCTTCATCAATCATTTGTGTCCGGATATACTCGTCTTGCTGTATATCGAAGTCTTCAAGCTATCTTAGCTTGCTAGCTGCTAACAAACAGATTGCACATTTACAAAACATTCCTCAGCAGAGATCAAGACCGAGTTGTGTTGTGATAATCAAGTTAAAACTTTTTGTTCAAAATTACTTGAATACTTTTGCAAAAAAAAGAATGAATGATTGTTTCACTAAAGATAATATGACACATCCATCACATCTGCCTGGAATTTACAATCAGAGGTTAATGTTACGACCCACCCTTTATGAATAAGAGAGAAACTACCTGATATAAAATGATCTGAGCATATCCTTGTACTTATTATGGGTACAAAGCAGTTGCGTCGTAGCTTCGCACTAGCCACTGTCTTTCACTCCTCACTGTCTTCCGCCTGGTTTAGAATCACTGCCGGCAGCCAAGTTTGCTCTCATCTCTCTTTGAGCCATTAGAGCATCCATTGGCCGTGCACAAGTTCACCATAGCATTGGTCGCTGATTTATCAACTGTTTGACCTAATTTCTTGGTCACACTGATTGTTTTCTAACTCACTCGCATTGACGCCCTGCCCTCCACCGCAAGGGGCACACTTAAACATGACGTCACACTAGAAGGGTCTATAACGTGCAGGCAAGGCCATCCAGCATTTGCCATAAGGACTATTATACTACAGTTTTTAATCCACCAAATGTGCAAAAACCGAGCCAGATTGACCCAGTTGGCCACAATGCGCTTAACAGATGCAAAGGAGTTTGTCAACACGGACGCTGGCGGTAGAAACAAACTCACTTAATGACGTTTATGGATTTGAATGGGATGGAACCAAAGAAGTACATCAGGGTGATGGAGCGGAATCCTGGCGCATAAAGAAAGCTAGTTGAAAAACCTTTCTGTACACGTGTACGGTATCGTTAGTATGCTGCATCTCTGGCCATTGTAGGCTTCGACAACTTAATATGTTTGAATGAGACAAGCGAATACATCAGGCTTAGTAAACGTATGATGAAGATGAAGCGCTATTTAAATGCATTAATATTGTGATCAAATTGGATGCTAATAATCGCAATTGGTAATCATTTAGCATAGGCTAATTTTGTTGTTTTTTGTGTAATATGTGCATGTATGTGCAGAAGATAAGGAACAATGAGTATTTATATCCACTAAATTTAACTTTAACTTAGGTTCAGCCTTAGTGGACTTGGGTGGGGGAGGGGGGACGGTGGGGTTGCATTTGTATTATTTTTTTAATTTTAGTCTTTTTTTGGGGGGGGTCGACTAATCGATAGAATAATTGAAAGGCGACTCGATTTTTAAAAAGCCGTTAGTGACAGCAGTACATCTATACTATGTGAGTAATTTTTGTTTCTTGCCCTCTAACCCTGTTAACCCGACGATAATATATTTATTTTCAAAAACGTTTGTCTAATGCTTGAGAAATTACAGTACCTGGAGTTGTGTGGGAATCACTAGCTTCATCATTTGTGGGTTTTTTTTTTTCATTTCATAATTAATTGCTACACTAGACAAGGATTTTCCAGACTGTACTTTGTAAAGAATTATTTTACTTAACCAGTCTTTCCTTTGTGCAGGTAATAGTTGTGTGGAATTGTGACAAATCTCTTCCCGCAAAGTACCGTTGGCCTGTCACCTCAGTTCCTGTCATTGTTATAGAGCGGGAAAGCAAGGTAAAACCCACATCTTAATCTCACTCCACTTGGTTGTTATGTGGTATTTACATTGTGTGTATTAAGGTTGAGGCTGAGGCTCCTTTGAATTGTGCCTATCAAACGTGTAATTTATGGTACTTTGCCATCCCATTTAAATTGTCTTAAACAATCAGCTAATTATGATGTTTTTTTTTCTTTTTATTCAGAGATTAACACGAAACAAGTACAAAGTTGTGATGACTCATGTTTCCACTTTGTCCAAGTATTATTCATATAGGTTTGGTTGATGTTTGTCCTCTCTGTTTTGATCACTGTAGCGTAAATTGGTCTGCTCTAAAGAGCCAAATTAATTTATAACAGCATTGGTGAATAATGCCTGCAATACCCTCGACTGCCTCAAGGAGCACCGCATCGAATTTGTTTAGTTAGAAGGAAAACAATAAACAAATAAATAAACCTCATTACATCTTAAATTCAAAGTCACACACAGTACATAGTCCAGTTCTTATTAAGTGCACATTATTGTTTCATCTGCATGGGAATGTGAACAGGTACAATAAAGGGGAAACTACATACTGGAAAAGGAGGAACAAATGAGCAGAGATGTGGGAAGCTTGCCCTGATCTGAGTCTCGCAGTTGGCAGCCAGGAGGTTCGTTGAAGAACAGCTTGGGGGGAAAAAAAGTTGCAAAATAAAAGGAAACAAAAACCAAAAATCTGTTATTGCAGCCCCCTTGGCATTTCGGTCTGCGGTAATGCTCGGAGGTGTGCTTGGCAACATGTACTTGGTGTGCATGGCCCACAAGTTTTATCGGGCCTCCAGAGGAGCAGACAAAGTAGGGTGTCATCAAACATTACTCGTTCGCTTCTTGCAGCGACTGGGCTGCGGGGATACTGGTTGTGCCCCCACTATATAAAAAGGAAAAAGAAATATCATCCAGTAGCATCCAGAAAAATATTTTTTTTGAGCCACAAAGGTTGAAAGGGAGATTATTGGAGTTTGAGGTAGAGTAGAAGAAGAGCATGAACTAGAGGTTCGGAGCAAGAAGTTCCAAGGGGAAGAGGCAGAGCAAGAGGTTGAAGAAAGGAGAGGTTGGCTATTTATTATGTTCGGTGTGTTAGATTCGGGTCTACTCCCAACTCCCAAGCTCTGGGATAATATTTTGGGGACTAATTAGCTATTTAACTTGGGCTGGACGGTATTGCCCAGAAATAAAACCTTTTTTTTTTCCCCTCCAGTCATTCTGGTTCAATTAAGATCTGAAGCAAAGGGATGTAACAATTCACTTGAGCCCGATTCGATTTTCAGTTCCTGATTTTCGATTAAATTAGATTTTTTTTTAACCATTTTTTCTCTTTTCCTTTTTCTTTTTTACAAAGCTACTCATTTGATAACAACAGATGTTTTTATGTTAACAGCTGCATTTTGTCTTTATTGAAAACGAGTTCTGTCAAAGCTAAAGCATTAATTCATTGATTAATCACATAAAATTATTGCATTCATCATGTATTAAGGCAGATTAATCACACTACAGTTGACACAGGTTGTGTTTGAGCTTATAAACATACCTACATGCATTAAAGTAAAGCATTTAATAAATGTTCGCGTATGACATTCAGAATATTTGTTTATGTCCAACTATCGGGCCACTTTTTTTATTTTTAATTATGCAAGTTATTAACTGATTATAAAAAGAGGAGGGTAAGAGTATGCAGTGGCTCAAAAAATGTTGAAGGCGTCCTCATAACAAATGTCGAAAGAATTAAAACAAAACTGGTGGTCTTCAAATTTGGCAGGCAAAAAATCTTGGTAAAAAGGTTTTTTAATTAAGTGATTAATCGTTACTAATCAAAATTCTAAGATGTGATTAATCTGATTAAAATTATAATAGTTTCACAGCTGTTTTACAAACTTTTTGTTACCTCATAAAAATCAATTAATCAAATATTTTCCATCGCATCTTTCATACTTTGAAAGCAACACAAGGTGCTTCACATAAAAAAATAAAAATAAAAAAGGAAAAAAAGAAAAGTGAACAAACACAATGAAAATCAAAAACACAAATCGAGTTCCCCTTTGTTGTAATGAAAATTCGGCAGTTGTTTGTCCACGTGTTCTCTAATTTATGCCTCCACGTTTGCTCTCGCGTTGATGACCGCCGTAGATCATGTGATCTACGGCGGTCATGAATTTTAAGTGCCGCGTCGCTCGTGGCCGGCTGCGGTGCACACGTCGCCAATCCTTGAACGCCGTAGATGGCGGGGCGTAGCTCGCTTCTGATTGGTCCGTTCGATGGCGTTTTTTCTTTTTTTTTCTCTCTCTCTCTCCCCGCCCCCCCGCCCAGATAGTTTCCGTGAAGGCAACTGGTGGCGCAAATCGACTTCCTGCTTGGAGACCACGGCTGTGCATGTGGATATGTGCCTGGGACGAGAGGCGGAAAACAACAATAACTTAAAGGCGCTGTCTGCCAGTTTCACTCTGGAAAAGGCACTTTTTAAAAATACAGGATGCACACACTTTAACTCCTTCTCAGTCTACTCCTCTAGGCTTAAGTTAATGTATTTTAATTTACCCCCAACCTCCAGCCTATATTTTACCATTTTGTGTTTGTTTTGTCAACAACGGGACGTTTCTGGGTGGTGTCTGTGGACAGACGGTTGTTTCCCCCTCCACCCAATCGCAGAGCGGGGGTTGGGAGTGGGCGTGGCTGGAGCGGCGGGGGGCGTGTAGGCAGACGGGTTGTTTGTTTATGAGGAGAGTGATTAGAGTGATCAGAGGCAGGGGGGCGGTGGGCAGAGGCAGGGGGTGTGAACGTTGAGCTCGTGTGGGTTGATCCATGGGAGGCGCCCATTTTGAATAGTTGTTTACAAACAGAAACGGTTCGTTTACTAACAGAAACTGTCAAACCTACTGACAGGCCCTTTAAAAAAAAAAAAAAAAAAAAACGTGTTCGCTAAGCGCATGGCTGTTGTGTTTTGGCGAGTTTACGGCCGACACCAGTGCAAATTGGCAATAATTAATTGCCACGGTGATGAACTTACTCTCCCCCCGGCTTTGTTTCGTGTTTGTGAATTAAATTGAACTTCCTGAATCCGTCATAAAATGCAGAGGAATCGCCACTCTGTGGCGTCCCAGCCAAAGCGACAGCGGGACTTGGTGTGAAACTCCCGCAGACACAGCTGTGTATTGCGCACAAGTCGGAAGGCAAATGCACGAGCGGAGCTCCGCCTGATGCCTCCGCGTGAGCTTCTCGCAGAAGCATACTGAGGCCTTTAGGCCATTCTTCTTCAGTTGTCTCACCCTTTTGGCAATGTCAGCATTTTGTTTAGTGACATTGTCATTGAAGTAAACATGTTTATCCTTAAGATTGAAGTTTTGTCTTAAAGCCGCAGTGTGTAGCTCACGACCGCCATCTATCGGTCAAACAAGATAATGCAATGATTTTAAGCACACGAACTACGACGTCCCAGAGAGCCCCTACTTCAACAGCCTACCACCAATTTCACCGGAACAGAACGCAAACAACTTCTGGTATTCCCTCGAGTGATGACGTAAGTGAATTGCATTTGTTCGACATACTGTACAGATCCCTAATATTTGTGATTTAGTCATTTAATTTCAGAATTAATATTTTTGTCGGCATTGTTAGGAAATACTGTACGTCAGCTAATGATAATGGCTATCTATGTTCATATTTGTTAGTGCAACTAAACCATGCAACAGAGAACACACAGTTATGTTATATGTTTTATAGACATGTGGACCATCTCAAAGAGGGCGAGGAGGGGGCGAGGGAGACGACGAGGAAGAGAACGCGGAAGAGAACGCGGTTTCTCGTAACGTACAATTATGTCATCATGGAAAAATAATTCCATTCGAGCATGCACGTGAATGGCTCAAAACATACCTTTGCTTGGAATATGTGGTATTTAGATTACATCGTTTGCTGAATTGTTTAGTATATCGTACAAAAATAATGGTGTTTGAACTGAACTACACATCTGCAACTCAGACTCGTAATTCCCCCCGTGTCTTGTTGCTACTAACCACTCATAAAAGTGCTGCTTACAAAAACATTTGAAACCCTTTACTCAGATATCGATTTGTCACCATATTGAACAATTTTACCTAATAAATATCACTAAGCAACTTAATTAGTTTTGATTGAAGATACAACAGCTTCCTTGTACTTCGATGTGCAGGAATTTACATGGCTTTCACAAATAGTCTTGCTCATGTAATAATGTACTTCATTGGCTCAGTGACTTTCAGTTCATTGTTTGGTACCTCATCTGACATACAATTGTTACCTTCTTGCAGAGACTCGTACAGGAAATGACCATGGAGGAACATGAAGATATCCAAGTCCAGCTGATAGACTGACACCAAGAAATACTTTTTGACACATTGCTGACACATCAGCACCACCATGATTTCCTGTACCTGGATCCCAGACTGCAGCACCTTGGTGACTTGTGGCAAATAAGTGACACTTTCCCAGATCCTCAAGGACAATACAAAGGTTTTTTACCTGGCATATAATTAGTCCATGTCTGACACTTGTTGTTGTAGTTTGTATAACTTGTATATTGTTGTTGTGTGTTAATTTGTACATTTTGAATAACTAAAAAATACTATTTCCTTTGGCGTCAACATGCAGTGTTCATTCGACACCTAACCTAACACTATTTTACATGACCAGAAATGTAAAACATCAAAAGCCTGGACAATTATTATAAATGCTTGCAATGACAAGGAATTCTTCATTGGCCAATGAATGTAAGGTACAGTACATGAAAATGAATAAATAAAATAAAGTAAAATAAAAGTTTACATGAAATGAACATATTAATAAAAAAAAAAAAAAAATGCTGTTAGAATATAATGAACTACATGAATTGCAGTTGTTCCAGAAATTTACCAATACGCTGTGCATTTCAAAATATGGAAAATAGACATACATTTTGGGCCAAAAGTAGTGTTACAGAGCAGGTATGTGTTGTACACAGCTAAAATATCTGATTAACTCAATACCATGATGTTTTTGTTTTTTGTGTGTGTGTGTGTGTGCTGACATTGTCCCCCATTAACATTGCAACATTCCTCAAACTCTCCCGAACACATAGTATGATCTGTAACACTACTTTTCGCCTACTCTATGATGTTATTGGGGCAAAATTAAGGAAGGCTTGTCCATTGATTGTGTGAACAGACTGCAGTAAAAATGAAGTCACTTCAATGTTTGCTGGTTTTATTAAGTTTTACATGCTCCTTGACTGCAAAGGTACATGTTATGGAGTGAGGGCATGTTCCCACCAACGATGATATCATATTCTTCAAAGGCTTGCTGAGGAAAGTGAGGGAGGAGTCACTCCATGGCTTCAGACACCTGGTCAGCAGGTCCTGTGTAAAACAAGTGGTGCTTGTACATGTGACCATTCCGTATTGCTTCACACAAAAAGTTAATGTAGTGTGTAATACCGTCCATATGTAAATGACATACCAAGACGTCGGCTGACTTCAGTTTGTTGCAGCTCAGATATGGTAGGTGGAGATACTCGTGGTACAACACCGAAGCCTTCTGGGGTCCTCCATTCAAGTGTCCTCATTCGGGGCATTCCAATATGGCTGCTGACTCTCCCCTTGATATTTTTTTTTCTTGCAGGTCGGTGATGTATTTAAACGGTGCATGAATGCTTGTATACATCAGAATATGGTTCTGGAAGCCCTCAAGTTTGGCTGTTGATCTAGTGTGACACAAACAAAAACAAAATTATAAAATAAAATAAAATAATTGATGATACTACTATATGTCACCAACTTTCCAACAAAGCCCCCAAAATAGAGGTAAGATCTTTAGTTTTTGGGCCCAAAACATTGTATTAGCTAGATAAAAGTAACTTGACTGCATAGAATATGCAAAGGCTGCTTGCTTGTCGAGTTTCCGTGGAAAACGTAGCAGCCTGAAAATTCTTGTGCACCCAATTACACAATGGACCAGTACACACTTGAGTGAGAGAGTTCAGACTCTAGCAGTGCTTACGGTACAGCCAGCATTTAAGTCCAGAAAGTTATTCCCTGCCGAAAATTAATTTCGAGAACACTATTTTCACTAACCACAACGAAAATAATAATTTTCAACTCCTCCACTAATACAGTATGCTTTAGATTCTCCATTGAAGTTATGGGCAAATATACCTCCGAAATCACAGTTACATTACATTACACAATAACTTGCGCATTTACTCTAAATATAACGTGCCAGCGGGAATCTTTTTTTTTTTTCAAAGCAAGTAGCTACATAACGAAATCGTTCGAGTGGTGCGGAGTTGCTAATCAACAGCTACAGTGATCGTAAAACAAAGGTACGAACATCGCATTAATTAGTACGGTGTATACTTTTTCTCTCGCTCTCAAAACGTAAACACAAATGTACTCTTACTTACCGGTCAAGTAGAAAGCAGTCGAAGGCACCGGCACGTCCCAAACCTAGTTTGTTCCTCATTTCTCTCCATCTGGCAAATGCGGCTACAATATAAACTCTTGTTTTGTCGCGCTAAAATAAAATAAATTCCCAAAGCAATTGTGATGCTTGATAATGCTCTCTTCGGGGACCGGAAACTCTTCTTCTTCGTGTACATGCGGTCGCCATACAAACCGGAAGTGCGTCTGCAAAGGCGTTCCAAAAACGCGTTAAGAAATGGAGCGCTGAAATTTGTCGTTGACGGCACCCGTAGCAGAAAGATGGCGGCGAAACATGGCGGACACTAGCAGGTGAGGCGCGGTCATGTAAAATAATTAGTGATTTATATACTTACCGTTATATTTAAAAAAAAGTATGTTTATGCGATACAACATATCTTTTTACTTACTACTAACACAAACATTTGTTTTTTTTAAATGAATGACTTTTTATTTCACCACTAGATGCCACTGTATAATACTGAGTGTACCTTTAAAAGAGACAACTTTTTCTTTATATCAATGAACCTTATCACAACTGCCGGTGGTCGTGTCCACCCAGTTGGAAGCGAAAAGCATTTTGAATGTGCTCTGGAGCCACAGTTATTCCCATTTCTCAAAGCCAAGTTTTTGTTCCACAGTCACGGTTCACAGAAATTTGGCCATAATCACCTGTGCTTGTACTGGCCGCAGGTCTTGTGGCGCACGACTTAATCTTGATGCATGTTATAAAATAGTTGATATGAAGATTTTGTTCAAAATCATCCACTTTTTGTTCCAAGGTGACAATGCATTGATCTTTTTCTTGTATTTCTCTCAGCTGCTGAATTTCCTGCAGGACTTCACGAAGTGGCTCGATGCTCTTTTTCATTTATTGTATTTCGGGTATTAGCTGCTTTTTCATTTCCAGTATTTCGGTCATCATTTCATTGAGTTTTGCAAGAGAACATTTTATCTCCTCAATCTCGTCCGCTCTTTTTCCACGAGGCATATTGCAACAATGTAGTGAAAAATCACGAGTCCTTCCTCGACAGATGTCTCCTTGAGTTGTTTGTTTTTTGTTTTGGGGTTAGGGTTAATATTCTGCCCTCGCAACTGTTCTAAGCTTTGTGCAGCGAGACAGATTGTACGAAGAATGAAGCTCCAGAAGCTTTATTGAGGATGCATATTGATTTTTAATTTTTTTCCTTCACAAAGACTAAACAGATGTCTGTTCAACAAATGTAACAATGAGCCACTCGACTGAACTAATAAGACACTGCATCAGCGAGTGTAATTAATCTGATACAGCAACCACAGCCTATAGACACAGACGATAAGTTGCGTCATTAAGTAAACGAGAAGCCACTTAGAAAACTTTAAACATTAAATTGATTACTTACAAAGCTCTAACTAAATTTGCACCGGCTTTTACAAAGACCCGCCACTACCAGGAACAATACCGGATATCCGCAAAACCTGTCCATCCTCAAAAAGGGTCAGACTAGAAACGATAAAAAAAAACTGCGCAGGCATAACGTTGCGAATTGATACTTTTGTATTTTACATTGATGCATATTGTAAGCTGTTAAGCAGATATTAGTGGTTTTCGATTTGTTACAGTCTTACTGATTTTATAGAAGCCTAGTGGAGTTTGGCATTTTTTGACTCGCAACTAACTGACTCCCCTCCCCCAAAAAAACTATGGAGAAGGGGAGATACAAGCTAATAGGCGCTGTTAGAGTAAAAAGTTACGGCTATTTGTACTCATCTGGGTATTGGTCGGGTATGCATGACGTAGAAAAGGTTTTAGAATTACTTTTTTGAACTGTATAAGGCACTTTGAAATCAGTTGTAACCAGAGCCGCCTCTACCCCTTTTTGGGTGCCCTAATCTTAAAAGTGTGATGGTGCCCCCAAATTTTATTTGATTTTTTTTCGCGGGGTGGGGGGCATTTTCATGCAACGATAATAGTTTGTGTGAAGGGTGAAGACGGTGTTTCCACCCTTCCCCACCCCACCAAGAAATGTGTTGTGTGCCCTATGTGTATATTTACAAAGTGTATAGTGCAAGCTAGTGAAGTGAGTAAGAGGAGCGACCAGCGGGGCCTCACCCAACCCGGCGGGTGTAGGTGGCACGCCCGCACCCCCACCCCCGCCCGACCACAGGGGACGGCGTCAAGAAAATTGACTAATTAGCATGCAGTAACACCAAGTGTTGATGCTTAGTGCCCACTAGAAATAGATCTTAAGGAGTTAATGAGTATAGTGTCGTATAGTGTGGTATGCTCGAGCCCACTAGCAGCAACTAGGTTCCTGACTATATAAAAATAAAAACAATCAGATACAAAATACCAAATACAGAAGCAGCGAAAACAGAAGTTGTAACGATGTGGTGGCTCTCGTTAACAGGCAGAATCTTGGCAGGATTAAGTTGCCAAATTGAGATTAAAATATTCTATGTACATAGACCATATTTGTTTAAATCTTGATACTTGATTTTTATTTAAGGCAGAGATTTTTTCCATTGAGATATAATTTATTAGTAAGTTTAACCAGTGGTCGATATTTAGAGATTGTTTATTTTTCCAATTGACAAGGATTATTTTTTTAGCAATAGTAAGGGCTATAAATATAGATTGAGATTGTTTACATGGTAGCTCAGTTATTGTTAAGTCACCTAGTAAACACAATCTTGGAGATAAAGGAAGCCTACAGTTTAATATATCAGCGAGCTTTTCCAAGATTTTAGTCCAGAAATGCAGCACTGGAGTACATGACCATAAAGCATGAAGATAAGTATCGGCTGTGTTTTGTGAGCACTGGAGACAAATGTCCGAGTCAGAGAGTCCCATTTTTTTCATCATATATTGTGTAATATATGTTCTATGAAGTATCTTATATTGGATAAGTTGCAAATTTGTCTGTTTGGTCATTTTAAATACATTTTCACAGATTTGGGTCCAAAAGTCTGGTTCCGGAACTATAGACAAGTCTTTTTCCCATTTTAAAGTCGGTAAATACGTTTTATTTGTGTATAAAAATAACTTATATATTTTTGATATTTTCTTTATTGTTGTTGGAGAAAGCTTTATAATATCTTTAGCTAAGAGAGGCAGTTGGAGCGTATCCTGAAGTGTTGGGATTTGTTTCTTAACCATATTTTTAACTTGCAGATAATGTAAGAAATTTCCCTTTTTTATTTCATATTTCTGGACCAAGTTTGTATACGATATAAACTTATTATCTGAGAAAAGATGATGAAGGTGTGTAATTCCTTTCTGCTCCCATAAGCTTAAATGGAACGACTGATTATTAAGTTGAAAGTCGGGGTTATGCCAAATGGGAGAGAGCCCACAGGGCGCCAATTGGGAGTTTGTAATTTCTAATGCCTTCCACCAGGCAGTCAGGGTGGCGGCTATCATTGGGTTTTTAAAACAATTATGTCGTCTTATTGATTTTGTAATAAAGAGTAAATCTGACAGTCTAAGATTATTACAATCCTTCTGCTCCAATTCCAACCAACAGTTAGTATCTCTGTTGGGTTGTGTCCATAGCACAAGATATTGTTGTTGATTAGCTAAATAAAAGTACATAAAGTTTGGTGCCTCTAAACCTCCTTTAGATTTACTTTCCTGAAGAGTAGATAGACTAATTTTGGCTTTTTTTTTATTCCAATAGAATTTTATGATAGCAGAGTCCAGCGATTGGAACCAGTTAGACGTAGGTTTAAATGGAATCATTGAAAATAAATAATTAATCTTTGGTAAAACTTTCATTTTTATAGTAGCTATCCGTCCTATTAAAGAGATCGGAAGATTATTCCAGCGCTCCAGGTCACTACGGATACTATCCAATAATGGTGAAAAATTTAAAGAAGTTAATTCAGTTAACTTAGGTGAAATTTTAACACCTAAGTATTTTAAATTACCTGTAGGAAAGGAGTAGTGTGGATCCTGACTTGTAGGGTTCCATGAATTTTCTGTAATAGGTAACAATGTTGATTTTGTCCAGTTAATAGAGTAATCTGATAAGTGAGAGAATTTAGTTATTAAGTTAAATGCTTCCCCTAACGAGATAGCAGGTTCTTCTAAATAGAGTAATATATCATCGGCATATAGATTAATTTTATGTTCTATTGTCCCGGAGTGGATTCCTTGGATCCGTCTATCCTGACGTATAGCTAATGCAAGCGGCTCAATAAATATAGCAAATAATAAAGGAGACATTGGGCACCCTTGTCTTGTTCCCCTTTGTAAAGTAAAACTCTGTGATGTAATCCCATTAGTAGTAACTGTAGCTTTAGGAGAATCATATAATATTGAGACCCATTGAATGAATGACTCCCCGAAGCCGAATTTATTTAAGACAGCAAAGAGGAAGGACCAGTTAACTTTATCGAATGCTTTTTCTGCATCCAGCGAAATAACCACTGCCTTTTTATCATACCGCTGTGACATACTAATCAAGTTAAAGAGTCTCCTAATATTATTAGTAGAATGACGACCTTTAATAAAACCTGTTTGATCACTATGAATAATTGTCGAGATTACCGTCTCTAATCGAGATGCCAAGGCCTTAGCGATAATTTTAATATCGGTATTAATTAGTGATATCGGTCGGTAACTTGACGGGAGGGTAGGGTCTTTTTCTGGCTTTAATAAAAGTTTAATTGCTGCTATATTCATATCTTGACGTATATCACCTTTACTTTTAATTTCAGTTACTACTCTTAGAAATAATGGAGCAAACATTAACCAGAAATGTTTAAAAAATATAGCCGGAAAGCCGTCTGGACCAGGTGCTCTGCCATTAGGCATACTGTCTAAAGCACGATACAACTCATCTATAGTAAGCGGGGTATCGAGAATATCTTTATGTTCAATAGATAACTGAGGTATATTTAAGCTGTTTAGGAATTCCTCAATATATTCAGGGTTAGGTCTATTAATTTCTGTGTATAGATTTCGATAATAGTTATAAAAAATATGGTTAATTTCTTCTGGTGATTGTGTGCATTCACCATTTATATCTTTAATAGCCGTTATAAGAGATTTTTCCCGATTCCGTTGAAGTTGATTTGCCAGGAATTTACCTGATTTATTATTATGTTCAAAATTATTATATCTCAACTGTTGTATTATAAACTCTGTCTTTTTAGATAACATGTTATCTAACTGTATTTTTATATTCTGTAGTTCTATCCATATTTGATTATTTGGGTTTAATACATATTCATCCGTTAGTTGTTTAATTTTATCTTCCAGGTATTTTTCTAATTTTTGATCCTGTTTCTTTTTATAAGTTGAATATGATATAATTTTCCCTCTAATTACCGCTTTCCCTGCTTCCCAGAGAAGAGATGGAGATATATTTGGAGAGTCATTTATTTCCAAAAAATCTGCCCACTCCCTTCTAATAATTTTATCAAACTCTACGTCTTTCAGTAATGAGATGTTAAAACGCCATATCGGGGGAGGTTTAAAGGTAGAGTCAATTTGTAGAGTGAGGGAGACTGGTGCATGATCACTTATAATTATAGAATGTATTTTTATAGCAGTTTTATCAACAATAGAATTATTTGTAAGGAAAAAATCAATTCTTGAGAATGATCGGTGCACAGCAGAGAAGAAAGTAAATTCCTTCTTAGTTGGGTTTTGAAGTCTCCAGCCATCGCCGAGGCCAAAATCCTCCATATATTAATCTATTACTTTAGCGGATCGTAATCGCCTTGTATATATCGTATTATTAGAACGATCTATTAACGGGTTCAAGACCGTGTTAAAATCACCTCCAATAATAATAGTAGAATTTGTTGCTAAATCGAGTAACCGAGAGAAAAATTCATGGAAAAAATCAGGGTCATCATTATTTGGGGCATATAAATTACCAATTGTATATACTTTATTAAATATAGTTACCTGGATAATAATATATCGGCCCTCTAAATCTGTTACTATATTATTTAGAGTAAAGAATAAATTCTTATGTATAAGTATAGAGACACCTCTTTGTCTACTATTATAGGAGGCAGAGTAAACTTGACTAAAATTTTTATCTATAAATAATTTTTCTTCTGATTTTTGTAAGTGGGTTTCTTGTAGGAGACAAATATCTGCCTTAAATTTTGAGAGATGGTCTAAAATTTTTATTCTTTTTGCCTGGGAGCGAGCGCCACACACATTCCAGGAGACCAGAACTAATTTCTGCATACAAGCAATATAGACTCAGTCTTATGTATACATCTATATAAGCTGCTTATTAATATTAACATATTGTAGGATAGCAAAAGAGTAATTAGGCAATTTATATAATTTATATAAAGAGAGAGATAGCAAGTAGATAAGTATAATAGTGAAGAAACGTGGGGGGAAGTGAGTGTGAAGGAAATCTGTGGGGGATTCAACATAACAATACACCAGTAAATGGTGACCTAAGCGAGATTATTATTATTATTATTAATTTTTTTTTTTCAAGAATATATTTTTATATTATTATTATTATTATTATTATTATTATTACTATATAGCCTATGCATAATATAAATTCATATTCTATTTCGTAACCCATTATCCATACATATACATATACATACATATACATATACATATATATACATATATACACATATACATACACATACATATACATATACATACGTCAAATAATCACACAATGCTCGGCTCTACCAATTGTCAGTTAGAACAGCCAAGGGGTCGAGGTTGGGTTTCGGAATAGCTGGCCGTCGATATATAATTTATCAACGACCATCGAAGTCCGTTTACCCTCCTGTCTATTTTGTTTCATTATAGGAAACAGTACTTTTCGCCGCTCGTTTATCTCTCTTGGGAATTGATCATTCATCCCGAAAGATGTCCCTTTGAGCTCCCGTCCTTTACTTTTTACCAATTCTTTATGTTTAAAATGTTCGACTCTGCAAAAATAGGACGGGGCTTATTGCCCTTACGAGCTCCGAGCCGGTGTACACGGTGAAAAGAGATATTATTTACCGTCTCCTGTGGGATCTTTAGCGATGATGTCATGAATTTTTTTATCTCACTCTCTGGATTATCTGGAGAATTTTCGGATATACCTGAGAATATTAGATTTTCCCGCATACTACGGGATTGAACATCTAAGACCGTTTCCTTTAGCATTTTATTTTCCTTTTTAATCGTCTCCAACTCGGCTGTGACAGCGACGAGAGAGGAGCGTAGCTCGGAGTTATCGCGTTGGAGATCGCTTACCTGTTGGCTAACGAATTCCAAACTTGCCTTTAATTCTTTGACGTCCTCGCGGATAAGACAGAGGACGTCAAGTTTTTTATTTATGGAATCCAGCATACTCACCGATACGTCGGCGGTTGCTAAATCGTCCGTGTCTGTTGACGAGTCATTTTTCCTTTTTTTTTTCGAAGGATTATCCCGACTAGCCGCCAGATCATCCATCGCGCAGCTATAAAAATAATCGTCAATAAAACGTTCGAGGTCGTCCACACTGGATAATATTTCCGATCTTTCTTAGAAAAGAAAAAAATCGAATTTATCTAATCATTAAATTCGGGTTTAATTAGAAATATAAAGCTAATTTTATTTTAGCAGCAGAGCGCCGCCATGTTAGATTTTCCCAGTCTCGCTACCGGTCACGCGATAGTCACAGCATCTCGCCTGTTTGTCGTTGTTTTTAATGCCACATGATCACGCGCGGTCACGCAAGACACGGTGGGAAGTGGTCGGCGTATGGCGTTAGATTTGTGCCACAATTCCGCAAGCGTAATGGGAAGTACCGTGTGCAAAAGGCGTGTTTCGTGCGTACCAAAAATGTGTTTCGTACGTACAAAATGTGTTTCGTGCGTACCAAAAATGTGTTTCGTACGTACAAAACAGTCCTCGCGCACGCTTGCTACGTCTCTCCTCAACACGTACAAAACTTTGATTTACGCTTGCGATGCAAGGGTCGAGGCGTAATATTTGTGCCACAATTCTTAACCAATCAGGAGTCGGACAGGAGAGGAAATCTTGATTGGCTGTTTAATATCCAATCAGGCAGAACTTTGACGTGTCGTCACGCCGCGTTGCATCATGGGTGCTTCTTCGATTTTTCTTTTTTTTGTTTTATTTACTAGCACTCGGTGCTTCCCTGTTTGTATTTTATCTGCATTTCTGCTGACTTTTATTTACTTAACAAAAGTTTTGTTATATTACGGGGTGAAGCAGCTCCCAACTGCTTGCCTGCTTAGCGGAAGACAATTTTTAGCCCTCGTGGGACCGTTGGATGACCGCTGGGGGGGACGCTAACT
The DNA here is from genome assembly GCF_051991245.1 of Festucalex cinctus. NCBI lineage: Eukaryota > Metazoa > Chordata > Actinopteri > Syngnathiformes > Syngnathidae > Festucalex > Festucalex cinctus. Next base: position 26,524,760 of record NC_135417.1, read on the forward strand.
TCCGAATCGAAGACTACTTTCAACATTTTCATTCCGGTAAGTAGCATAAAAGTAGCATCTTTTAACTTGGCCACTATCACACACAGGCTTCCAAGACAATCAAAATTGTATTTGATAGTTACATACACGACATTGGCAATGCATGTGCATAGTTATGATGAAGAAAAAAATCGCCACCCCCTTTCTTTATCTTCTTGTGCATTTTTAGTGCCTAGTGCCACCAAATGTTTATCGTGTAACTAACAAGACAGAAAAGAAAAACATTGAATGTCCAAAAGCACTGTTAACTCAATGCCATAGTTACTGATTTAAATACACTAGTGATATTGATTAGTTATGAAAATTGTGGAAAATTACGAGATATCAGCTCTTGAATTCAATTAACGAGTTAATTTTGTTGTCATTACCTGTATACTTGTGCACATAAATGCCATATCAAACAAATCACTAAAGCAGCCTTTTATCACCTAAAAGACTTCGACAGAAGGGTTGCATGCTCCATACCAGTACCTGACAAATGCTTTTATTTCCAGTAGACTTGATTATTGCAAAGGTCTTCTGACTGTTCTCCCTCAAAAGAGCATCACATTATAGCTGCAGAGGTTATGAAGTGGTTACCCTTAGTTGTACTAGACATTTAACATGAACAATAAACTGTAGAAACATGGATGGTCACATTGTTTTCCCATAACTACATGAAGATGGATGGATATGATTGTTTCACGTTTTACAATTAATAACCTTGAGCTTTTGTTTGTTTCCAATTTACCAGGTAAACCAATCCAGGTTGCGCATCGTTTCTATATCCGGGTCACAGTCATCAATAAGATGTCTAAGGACAGAGAGTACAGCTGAGATGGATGGGACGGCGATGGATGGCTCCACAATCGCAGTCTACCATGCCTACTGTGTGTAAAACTTGAAATAAAAACTGCAAAGATGCACTGTAACCGAGGACGATTCTTTTGATTTAAAAACAAAATGTACAGTTTAATGTTTGTTGATCGATAATGCATCATTAAGTGTCAATTAGAAATACAATGTGTAATATATTTTCATCTGTGGAACCTCTTGGGTCTTGTATTCACAATACATCATCGTGAGTACAGTACTCTGAGGTCTTCATGGTCAATGATGGGCAAATGTGCAATGTGTGCACTTCCGCACTTTAATCCTGAAACCATAAATGTGTCATGTACTGCATTGGCACTGTACCTGCAATAGTATTTTTGTTATTGTTTACAGGTTGTTCTGAATACAGTGTGTGTGACACTTTTTATTTTTCTAATTGTCAATGATACTGTTTGCAAGACACATTTAAATAAGTTCAGTAAAGGTGTCGACAACTTAGAGGAGAAAAAATATTTTAAAAATGTTTGATTTGCTATGCTGCAAAACAGGCCATTACAGCTATTCGAACTTCTAATTATGATAGTCCAATGTTCATGTTGTCATTCTTCAGGAGCTCTTGACTTCTCTGCTGTCAAGCTCAAGCTTCAGGTTCTGACTCTTCCTACAGACATTTTAATGACTATGTCAAATTGGTCTCATCAGCTGGCTCAAAAACGTCAGGAATTAGGGCTGCACAAAATTGGAAAATCATGCAATACGCGATTTTGCTGAATATAGCAATAGATATTGCAATATTTAATATGGATCTAAAGAAATGACTGATGATGATAATTATCTAATGAACAAATTATATTTCTCATGCAGTAAAATGTATTCAGAGTTATTTAATTGTAATGACCTCAATAATGTTCAACTAGTGGATGGTGGTGCACATTTTAGCAAGTGGCTAACTGGTCAAATTCAGATAAAAGCATAAAATTCCATATGAAACTTATTGCATGTCTGTTATATGCATATTGCATGGGCCAATAGCGCGATATCAATATTTTTTCCACTCCACTTCTTCATCTTCTGCTTCTCATGGTGTTTTTGACACTTCTGTTGTGGTGTCATCAGGTGCATTCTGTGTCCTTTGTCATCTTTGTTGCCTGGTAATAAAAACGAAACCCAAGGTTAGCGCTCAGATTTTTAATTGTCTATCTTTAGTTAAGGAAAAATGACAAGGTCAACCATGTTTCTCACATTAGTAAAACAATTATTTTGGGCAAACATGTTTACTTCAACAGCTGCTAGTCATGGTGTATGGTTGTCTTGTAACCAAAATGAATTCAATTCTTACGTCAATAACTATGGCATTGGACTGCCAAACACAGTGCTCTTAGGTATTCAATGTTTTCTATTATTTACGATATACCTTTGGTGGTACCAGGCACTAATTACTAAAGAAAAATGGATGGTCTAACATTTTCTTTTCCACTCCTTATACAACGCCACTCATGATGGCATGCATTGTTTAAGATTGTAATGATAGTAGCACGATCAAAAGAGTAGAAAACTATAGGATTTACTGACTTAAATACAGTACAGTATTTTGTAACTTACCATAACGAAAACGTAAGTAGCAGCCTCTTCTTTCTTTTTTTTCTTCTATTTTATGCCGTCATCCAACATCACCATGAGCGCTAAAACTTGTTTTCCCTCCTTCTTCCACGAAGCAGGAAAGCAGTTAGGAGCTGCTTCATCCCGTAACATAACTAAACTTCTGTTAAGTAAATAAAAGTCAGCAGAAATGCAGATAAAATACAAACAGGAAAGCACCGAGTGCTAGTAAATAAAACAAAAAAAAGAAAAATCGAAGAAGCACCCATGATTCAACGCGGCGTGACGACACGTCAAAGTTCTGCCTGATTGGATATTAAACAGCCAATCCGGATTTGCTCTCCTGTCCGACTCCTGATTGGTTAAGAATTGTGGCACAAATATTACGCCTCGACCCTTGCATCGCAAGCGTAAATCCAAGTTTTGTACGTGTTGAGGAGAGACGTAGCAAGCGTGCACGAGGACTGTTTTGTACGCACGAAACACATTTTGTACGTACGAAACACATTTTTGGTACGCACGAAACACATTTTGTACGTACAAAACACATTTTTGGTACGCACGAAACACGCCTTTTGCACACGGTATTTCCCATTACGCTTGCGGAATTGTGGCACAAATCTAACGCCATATCGGCGACGGAGCTGCCGGACCGCAGCTGTGCGGAGCCGGTGTGGATTGGCCAAAAAATTGACGCGTCCGGAGCACGCAGTCAAGACGCACCGCAGCCGCACCGCACACGCAACCGGTGTAAACCCCGGGGTAACTCCCGTGACGATCCAATGCATGGATTCAAACTTCACACAGGTATGTCCCACAGCCAACACACCAGCTAAGCTAAAAGCACATCGCAAGCGTCTCTTTTTTTTTTTCCTGTCAATGTACACAACTAGCATGACAAGCAGATAGGAAAAAGGAGACGTGCCCGCAATGAACGTCATCAAACTCAAAATGAACCACAGCAACAAAAAAAACAAAAAAAACCCAGCAGTGATTCCGTGGTCATCATCGTGTCTCGGATTAATAATAAAAAAAAAAAATAAGACATCATCCATTAACCAAAAATGAATGTGATGGCAAAAGAAAAAGAAAAGTTGTTGATAAAAAGGGAAGGTTACTTTTGGCAATATTTTTTTGATATATTAAGTGGTTAAAATGTGTTTGATAGATTTATTGTTCCATAAGGTGGCTTCATATTTCTTTTGGCTGGACGGTAGGTTTATTTAATGTCTCAAATTTTTATGTTTCTGAAATACTTCACACTGTGCACATATTGTGTTTGTGTCTTTTTAAAGCGTAAATATTTATATTTCAAATTATCAGCCTTTTGTTTCCCTGATCCTTATTTTGAATAGGAAAAAAAAACAACCCAATTATAACTGTCAATAACGACTAATAAATATTTAAACTGATACATTTTTCAGTCATATCGCCCAGCCCTTTGTTGCGGTCTATTTAAATAATTGATTCAATATATGAAAATATAGAAGACATTTTTGTTGTTGTTTTTTAACACGTTTGAAGATACCGTAAAAATTTGTGGTGTTTTAAGATTAATGTCGACAAGCAACAAATGTCACTATAAGTTTTGAATATTTAAATGAATCGCATGTTTTGATAGCCACTGCTGTTGTAGGCAAAACTTGTGTTCCAATCAAATGTTTTGCAAATATATCGAGTTGCATATGCGAAAAGTCATGCTACACCTCCACAAAAAACGGTGCGACCAAATCCTGTGCTGTGTGAGCAACTAAAAATGTTACTTGCACCAGTGCTAGTAGTGGAAAAGTTAGTGTAGAGCCCTGCAAGTTGACATGGTTTTGAGAATCAAATATGTGACCCCACCCCTTTTTTTTTTAGGGGTCTTCGGTCGGTCGAGAAGTTGGTCTAAAATCTTTCTCATAGTGGTCTAAAAAGGTCTAAAAAAGGTCTAAAATTTCACTGAATGATTCCTGCAAGAACCCTGGAATGAGTTTTTCCCCATGTATGTTTGAAATTTCCAACTGTGTGAGTGGTCATTGAACGCACCAAGAGCTTCCTGACGAACGTGAATGACTTGCTTCGTTTTCGTTTGCTTCTCTCCACGCATCTCTGGATCGTAGAATGTAAGCACCCCCCCCCCCCCCCCATGTCTTTAAATGAAAACAAACATAGTAATTTAGCATACAATGCTTACGCGACGAGTGACTACTCCCCCCCGGCACGCGTGTTAACGGATACAACACGTCAAGTGCAGGCGTGCGCCGTGCCCACAGGCAAATGGGGCCCCACACGGACGATGGTGCCCTATGCACGATGCGTACTGTGTGTATAGGTTGCGGCGGCCATGGTTATAACGTAAACTTAACTTTTAAAGCTTGTGCAAAACTTGCTTAAATTTCACAATTAAAGCAGCTATATGGAAGATTTAAAATTTCAAATCGCTACTGCCACCTGTGGCGGAAAACAAACTCCACGCTCGTACACGCTGCGCGCACTCGTACGTGCACGACCTCAATACTGAAGACTGGGCTCTTCATAACCAATTAAACTATGTTTTTAGAGGTAATAAGTTTTATAATGTTATACAAAGCTGGCCACTTCACGGAATGAGACTCTCGATCCCCACTAAACAATTGATGTCCACGGGACGTGCAGATCATATTGCTTTAGTCGGTCGAAGTCCAGTCCTGTGCTGTACTACAAAACGATGTGCAAATTACGTCAATTAATTGGACCTCATTCCGATGTTAATATGCAGTTACATATTGTAATCAACCCCCTCGACGGACGTCAACCTGATTCTAGTCATTATTAGTGTATGTCGCCCCCAGGCTAGCGTCATTGTGCATTAGCCAAAAGGTGGGCTGTTATTTATGGAAATTGACGATTGTGAAAAACATATAGACCCATTCACTACTTAGTGTGATACGCCCGTGAATGTTATCGCCATTCACTAGTACCGTTCACATTCCGTTAGCATAATGTAGCTACAATAGGCTGTTTTCACGGAGGAAAATAAGGCAACATTTAGCCTAATTGAAACGCCGCGGAATGGAACGTCTGTTCTTCATAAAATCATTCTGTTCTTACATTCAACTTTGCCGCCCCTTTCACGCTAAATGTTGCCGTCCACCTCACTTTCACCCCAATAGTTACGACCGAGAAGTGATCGATCTTGAGGTTACTGCTATTTGAAAACAACACATTTTTTCTAAATGTCAAGATACCAGCTTCTTACCTTTGGGAGTAGAAAGAAAGCCAGCTGTGAATCACTTTTCTAATCCAAGTCCAATCTCAACTCTCTCCACCGTTGAAATGTCAAACCAATATTCACTCTCATTCTTGCCCGCCGCTGGTCACTATCAAGTTAAGATAATTTTTTTTTTCATGGCACTTGACATTGTTTTCATTTTTTTTTAAGCAGCCTTCCGCGGAGTAACAGCGGGTGTCTGGGGCAGCGAAAATCTGTACTAGTTCCGTCTTCGCGACTACAGGAAACAACTGACGAGAACGTGCATGACGTCACATCCCGCAGACAGAGGCCGGGAAATTCGAAGGATTCGGACCGGACGCTTCCTAAATAATATTGGCCAGAGGCTTGTAGGAGTACCCATTGTGAACAGCTAAGATGTTGATCTACTAATTAGAATATGTTTCAGTCATAAATGGTCAAATAAAAAGGCTATTGTTAAGATATTTTTTGGGGGAAATCCTCCATATAGTAGCTTTAAATACAGTAGTTTGCAACTCGTATTGTAAACACACATCTTTTAAACCACCCATGCAGCATTATAATCTGGCAACAGCCTGATTTGATATTGTGATTCACGCATTCGCCACAATATCAATCCGGGATTACTCCACTGTGATTTGCTCGGAAAAAGCGGAACATTCTGTACAATACTTCAAGTTGATTGGACGCTGTGACATTGTGCACGTTTGTTTTAACCAATCACGGCCATGATTCATTCTCGTCAAATGGGGGGGAAAAAAGCACAAACATCTTTACCAGCTAAAAATGCACAAAGCACCTCGCTGTTCAACATTGCAGCGTCCATTTGTCCATGTTGGGTTTGTTTTTTTGCCCCGGCGTCGATGCTGGCTTCCTGGTTTCCTCACAGCTACTTATCATGCCCCAAGCACAATGTCGCTCTGTGATTGGATCGGTGGAAATCAACGGGCTCCGTATAAGATGTATTCTCCGGAGTTTGTGAACTCACCAATACTGTGAGAATTCAGCTTGCAGAGCAAGGTTACCAATTTGTGCACGTCTACCAATCCTTTGTTTTGACCAATCACATGTAGCAATAATTGATTTGTCGTTATGACAGACTAATAAATTGAGCGGACACTGAGGGAAGGAGTACTTCCTGCAGTCACAGCAAGGGGCACTACATTTGATTTGACTTGGTTTGGGGAGAAAACAAACAATTAAAATCTCAAATACTCATAATCTGAAGCTATACCTAGAATTTCATGGTTCTTTGAATTAGTAAATGAATTAATAATCCACTCAAACACGTAGATGATTCAGATGGGATGGAATTTCTAGAACACATTTATTCATGAATTTCACCTCATACAGAGTCAAAACAGCATGAGCTATCCTATCGAGCGATAAAACGGAAATAAAATGAAGCTAATAAAATGAAAAGAAAACACGTAACCTAACGAAATTAAGATAAAAAAAAAAAAAAAGGTAATTTAGAAGGTAAATGGGAAACAAAAAAGGATCGAGGTTCAGTGTGGAAGATTTGGCTTGTCAAGTATTTATAGTTTATAGTTTTATCGAAGTTATGAGGTCAAATTAAAGTTACAGTTTTGAAGTTGGTTCAAGTACATGGGGAAGAGGGAGACTGGCGATATGTCCGACAACCAGGGCAACGTAATCCGTACTTCCACAAATCAGCCGGTGATTTTTCCAGGGTTTGTGCGGACAGCCAATGGTGCACGCGAGCCTCTGAGTTTCCGTTCAGCGGCGAGGCCCACAGTTGGGCTGTGCCGGTTCCGTTTCCCAGTGATGGCAACACACATTGTTGAAGGAGCTAAGGAGTTGGCATGAAGTCTCACGCATAATCCACGCCAGCTCTGTGTGGGAGATGGACACACAGGTGATGTTTCACCCCAGCGTGAGCGTGGAAGGCGATGTGAGGCTGGTTATCTGGCGGAAGCCGCGTGGCTAGACTTCCAGTGGAGCACAAAAAAAAGGAGAAGGGTTGCAACGCAGATGAGTCCAAAAGGGGAGCCAGCAAGTGTGGTGTTGGACTCCTGACTTGGGAGCGCGCTTGGGCGCACGGTAGTGTTTGCAAAGTAAAAACAAAAACTGTGTCTGTGAGAGGACAAAGGAGCCACATTCAGCAATCATAAACATTAAAATCAATAACATCATATATGTATTAATTAATTAATTAATTAATTAACTAACCATAATTAAGCAAGCATGAATAACATGTATATACATGACATATTAAATCCCAAATTCTCTCAGGGAAACTTAACAGGTTAATTCTAGTTCTTGTTCCACATCATGCATGTCATTGTTGAGAGGACAATACATACAGGTAATCTTTTCACTCAATGCAGTTACAGCAATATTATCAGCGATAAAGACAGCATCGCTTGTAAAGAAAATAAAATAAAAGACAGCAAAACTTCATAGTTGGCGTCAATGTGCTGTAATCATTGATCCATAAATCAGGTTAACAATTGTCGAATTTAGATTGGGTATATGTGTATTATTCAGGATCCCATTTATTTACACTTAAATTGTATTTATCCTTATACAGGATGTCATGGCTATGCTGAGTAGGTGGCTTGGTTGTACAGGTTTGGCGGCATCTAGTGGTTGCTTTGGAGAGCTACACACAGAGGCCATTTGGTTTTCAGTCCTATAGACACCAATTTTTCAGTCCTATGGACACCAATTGGTCTCTAACTAAGAATTGAGTCTAGTCCATTAATTTGTTATCTCATTTTACATGATATGGCGTTTCATCTGACCCACTCAATCCACTCAATTCAACAGTGTAAATCCGTTAGTGACCGCTGGGGGTCGCTCTTGTCACATGTAATTTCCATGGGGGCTGTTGACTTTTAAGACAAAAAACGAGCTCAAAATAAATTAAGCATGACTAAATAACACTATTTAAACACAAAATGTACTTACCTATGGTAGAAGAGCCATGGTAGAAGTCCCAGACATAATGTCCAAAAAGCATATGTGACGACAGGCATTACCACCTGACCTTCTCAACACAACACTCATCAGATCCCGATTCAAACCCCCGGTATTTAGAATACCTTACTCCATCTAACCTATTTTGTTTATAGTATTTTATTTTTGATTGACCTTTTATGTTTTGTTTTGTTTTTGTCATATTGTTTCTTTTATATATTATTCTTTGCTCAATGCCCTTGAGTGCCTAGAAAGGTGCCCATAAAAAAAATTATCAACTATTTTTCATTTTGCCTGTTTTGTTTTTTTTTCCCTCACACATTTCACCAGGTTATTAGCAGCCGCTTCCTTCCGTGTGACACCATCCCTACTGATGCTGTGCTCAGTCTCGATGAGGATACTGTGCTCTCCACCACAGAGGTTAGGCTACAACTACAGCAAAGTTTTTTTTGTTTCTTTTACAAAGTGTTAAAGGAGTATGCTTGTTCAAGATTTGCAGGTATAGTGCGCTCCTGTTTTATCATGGTGGATATGTTCAGACCCATGCCAGATAACTGAAAATCTGCAATATAGATGGACATTTTTCTTATCTCCCACACACATTAAACATGTTTAAACTTATTAAAACACAATTTTAAACCTTTTGTAAACTTATATGAACATAAAAAGAAATTGCAACCATAACATAATGTAGTGTCTGTGTACGTGCAAAAGGCGGGGCCTAATGGGCTGGCGTGCAGTGACGTGCGGTCAGGGCAGGCAAGGTAGGCACTGCCTACCCAAGGCTGAAATGAAAGTTGAAACCATTTGGCTTCTTTTTATCTTCCTATAATTTTACCTCTATAGCAATTAATGCTAATTTATCTCCATGAGTAAAACACAATTTTCTTCTTTCCAATATATTTTTATTCAAGTTCAAAAATGAATTTTATTGAACAATACAACAAAGTGTACACAGCTCTAATGCGATGGAATCCTACAATAAAGAAATAAAATAAAGCTCTCTTTTAATAACTAAAACTGCTAAAGCCACAATCTGAACCAAAATCTTATCAACATTTAAAAAAAAACAACTAACAGCAGTGGTGACGGCTGCAATTTTCAAAACAACACAGCTCCACCACCACTCTCACGTTTCTGTGTGCATCTGCTCAGGTGTGTGTGTGTTGTTGTCATGTGTTGTGTTGGAGTGGATGTTCGCATCTCAACATGCTCAGCTGTCAGGCTTGCCCCTTTTTTTTTGTTGACTATATTTCCAGTCACTGAAAAAAGCCTTTCATATGGCGTGGATGTTGCTTGTTTATTAATAGACAGAAATAAAAAAATTAAAAAATTACGTTTATTTGAAGAGTGTGTGTCTGTGTCAATTAAAAAAAGAAAGTGACAAGCAACAACCGAGTGTGTTCGGGCTTTGTATTTGCGTGTGTTAAAGTGGGCAGTGGGCAGTGTTGCCACAGTTACCTTGAAAAAGTAACTTAGTTACTTTACTGATTACTTGGTTTTAAAAGTAACTAAATTGCGTTACTGATTACTTGATTTTAAAAGTAACTAAGTTAGATTAAAAGTTACTTTTTTATTTACTTTCAGCAGCTGCCGATAACACCTCTCAACATAAAAATAATGCAGTAGAAACGGAGTTCCAAATACTTTATTGAAAGTGAATTTTTAACATGAAAATAAAGTTGTTTTTTATGAAAAACAAAATAGGCAGTCTCTCTTGACTTCTTGTAACGTAAATACTTTTTATAAAACAAAAAATAAAAATCTATCCAGGTTGAAAATGAAAATCCCCTTAATTCCTCTATTGTTTGTTTGTTCCGCTATTCCAGTGTGTACACATGTATCAGTTTAAATATTTATTAGTAGTTATTGACAGTTATAATTGTTTTTTGGTTTGTTTGTTTTTTCTCTTCAAAATGAGGATCAGGAAAACAAAAGGTTGATAATTTAATGTTAAATATAAATATTTAACCTTTAGACAGACACCAACATAATTAAGCAGAATATGTGCACATTGTGAAGTATTTCAGAAAAATACATTTAAGACATGAAATAAACCTACCGTCCAGCCAAAAGAATTATGAAGCCACCTTATGAAACAATAATTCTATCAAACACATTTTAACCACTTAATATATGCAAAAATATTTCCAAAAGTTCATTTCCCTTTTTAATCAACAATTTTTGTTTTTAACAATTTTTGTTTTTCTTTCGCCATCACATTCATTTTTGGTTAATGTATGACATCTTTTTTGTTTTTTTAATCTGAGACACGATGATGACCACAGAATCACTACTGTTTATATTTTGTTTTTTGGGCTGTCGTTCATTTTGAGTTTGATTACGTAATCGCGGGCACGTCTCAGTTCTCCTATCTGCTGCTCATGCTAGTTGTAGACATTGACAGGGAGCCACAAACTGAGAAATGAGATACTTGCAGTGTGCTTTTAGCATAGCTGGTGTGTTGGCTGTGGGACATACCTGTGTCGTTTGAATCCATGCATTGGATCGTCACGAGAGTTATTGTTTTTGGCTCGCGCGCAGTACCAACGCCGGCCCGGGACATACAAGAGGACTCGATAGCCATGGGAAATACCGAGATGTACGGCACCGGCTTCTGCTAACTGTCTCCATTTGCATGATGTCAATCGTTGTGCGCGCGCGCGCCGTGTCGCGAGCACGGCGTTGACGGTAGGCTCCCCCCCAAAAAAAAGGTGCGTAACGTCTTTGCATTATGTTTATCCGGGGAATGAAGCGTCTCTGAGCGCTACTTTGCTAGCTTTCTGTAAACACGGAAGTAGCTTGAACGGTGATGCTACTGAAATGTAAACAAAACAAATAGAGCACGGCGCAGAACTCCTGCTATTGTTATGAAAAGGATAAAGCTTCACTCACCTACTGAAAACGTGACTTGTCTGACGTCACTCCCCCTGGCGAGAGGGCGGAGACGACCTCATCCCATAATGCTTCACGGACCAGTTGAGGATGGAAATAAATAATTTTTTTTACTACTTTTATGGTCCATAATGTACACTTTTTTTGTTGCGTTGTGTGCCTGTTGGTTAATAAAACTAGTAGTAAAAGTATCATCACTTTTGTTTTGAATGTGCAAACCATTCATGACCAGACCATGGCTGAATTCAGTGTGGTGATCAATGACTTCCGCCTCATTTCGTAGTTAGCGGCAGTTGTTTGTGACTGTTACAACAGTGAGATATTTTGCCTTCTTCATGAAAATGTGGAGTAACGCATTGAATCTCTGGACAGCAACTAATCAGACTACTTTGTAGAATAAAGTAACGCGTTAGACTATTAGTTACTCTGGAAAGCAAATTTTTTGAGTAACGCGTTACTTACCGTTACCGGCAACACTGGCAAGTGGGTACATGTTCTGTGTGCGAGGCTGGAGCACAAGTTACGTGGTGCAGTTTGGATGAATGACGGGGTTACTCATTGCCAACAAGGAAAGAAAAAAAAAAAAAGTTGAAAACTTTCAATGTCTTCTCCACACAAGAAGCTCCGGGGTGCCTCCGCTTAATCGCGGTTGTGCTTTTATGGTATGCCAAGTACTTGTAGTAGTAGTAGTAGTAGTAGTAGTGCATTTTTAGGTGTAAAGTACTCCCATACTTCGGACGTCTTATTACGAGGTTGTTTCTTCTCCCCGGACTCGCTGCTACTCGATGCTGCGGTCGCTACTATTTTTTGATTCAATAACTATATCCCGTCGCGCTGCGCACAACTGTAAGGGAAATCGGTCCAATTAATTATTAAATCAATAATTGTTAATTATTAAATTAATAATCAATTGGCTCATTAATTGAAGGAGACTCAAACTTAATATTTAAATTAAGTTGAGCTTGCCTGCGGAGCACCACATCTCTTTTTGATAATTTTATCAGGATAACAGATGAGAACCTCGTTGGATCAGTCATTAAAATGAAGGTTGTGCCCTTACTACAATTTTGTGAGTTCTTTGTTCAGCTTAGAGGTCACTATAAATTGATGAAACACACACACAGTAAACCAGGGGTTGAGTTTCGTGCACGTTTATTCTCTAACCTAGGTGGGATAATCTACTTAGAATTTCAAGAAGCAAAACTAACTACTATGATAGGAAATGAAACGAGAACTAAAATAATAAAAATAATCAAAGGAGAAGAAAAGAAGAAAAGAGAAACGGTCTTAACCAAG